>NC_056744.1:102596737-102669237 GCF_019279795.1 Protopterus annectens | reverse complement strand
CCTTTATTCGACTGTTAGATGATAAAATCCAAAAGTTAACAAAGTGAGAAACAGCAGTATAAGACAAGCGCTTTCGCTTGGGTAATACCAAGCTTTATCAAGTCAAAAACAGTTTCTTTCAAAAGAAGCTGCTGTTTAAATAAAAGTCTTAGTTGATCACATGCTTAATTACAGCTGGGTCTCATTAAAGAAATTAGAGGTGTCATGAGCAAATAAATAAGCAACTCAATCAAGTGAGCATAAAAAATGTTTGAAATCCACACTGCTTGTGACATGATGCGTAACTAATGTACCATGTTGGTACCTTTGTAAAATTACATACATGAATTATTCAATAAAAAGAAAAAGAAAAAAAGCAGTGTTGAAAATGTAAGTAAAAGTAGGAATAAAAATAAAAATAAGGATTGTATACAAACCAAATGGATTTAAAATCAGCAATATAGAATAGGCTAAAAATGTGTATATTACATTCTTGTTGATCATGTAGGAATGATAGCATAATACAAATAAATGGCACGCAATTGATAGGTTGTAAGATGTATATAAAATGTGTGTAAAGTGAGGTATGAGGTGGTAGTGTTGTAGAAAAACATGTTACAGCCTGGCTCTTCTGAGCTTCAACACTGAGCCTATGCTAAGTGTACCATTTAGCCCCGGAGGCCTACCTGCATCTAACCTGAGCTGCCAAATCAGCTCCCTGTATTCAGGGTAGATTCCCAATCACCTCCTCTAGTACTGGGGTTCACTTGCTCAAGAATCATGAAAGAGAGTTTGTAATTATGACATGTGAGTGAATGTTTGAAAAAGGCATTACTTTCCTTTTTCTTTTCAATGTCATAAATATGCTCGTACAACCTTTTCCTGAATTCTCTCTCTGTTTTACCTATGTAAAAGGCACCACAGGTGATGCAGAGCCCAATGTAGACCACTCCTTTAGTTGCACATGAAAAATGGCCAGGAGATCTGATGTGAATGTGTCTAGATTTTAGGTAAATGTGAGATTTGTTTATGATAAGAGGACACTGCTTGCAGGCACCACATTTAAAGGTGCCTTTGTTTTGTTGTAGGTTGTGAGTGGTTGTTGTAAGTTTCTTCTCAAAGATTGATTTGATTGATTGATTTTTAGACCTATTGTCTCGGGTGCAGGTGGTGCGACTGAACCCATTGCCAAGTTTATTGACAATGTTACTAAACAACACATTCATGCACTTACTCATGTGTGCAAAGACTCATGGGAATTCTTAAAGCTTTTCCCTGTTACCAACTGCCCCCCCTCCTCTCTTTTGGTCACCATTGACATTAAAGACCTTTTTTCAAGCATTCCCCACTCGACAGGGTTAGAATGGTTTGCTGATTTTTTCACCAAAGAAACCAACTTGGGCAACAACTTCATCAATTTAATCATTGACATGATGAACATGGTTTTAAACAACAACTATATTTTTTTCAATGGGGAACTATTTAAGCAGTTAAAAGGAGTGGCGATGGGTGCCTCTTGCGCTACCAATTATGCCAACGTGGTACTACACAGATGGGAGCAAGAGTACATATTTGGCACGACTTGGGCACAGTTTCTCACCTTTTACTGCAGATACCTTGATGACATCTGCCTCATTTGGAAAGGCACTGAGGACCAGTTATCGGCTTTCCTGCAACACATCAATAACACTACGGAGTTCTTGACCTTCACACACAATATTAGCCATGAAGAATTGCACTATCTTGACGTCACTATTCACAGGGACCCTCAATCTTTGGAATTATATTCCAAGGTTTACAGGAAACCCACTTTCTCCAACTCTCTACTACACTATGAGAGTCAGCACCCGCTTCATCAAAAGAAAGGTATAATAAAGGGACAACTTATAAGAGCATCAAGAATGTGTAGCAGACCTTCGGACTTCTTAGAGGAGATCCAGAATCTACACCGTATGTTCATTGAAAGAGGTTACCCTGTCAACTTGCTCAATTCTCTAACGGATGAAATTCTAACCAAAAGAGACACTTTATACCCTCCACTGTTTGGACGCACACAAGTGCAGATTCCCAACCTCATACAACAACAAAACAAAGAGAAGGATGGCAACTTCATCTACACCTTTTCTGACAACTCCGAACAAATTGAAACCATTGTTTCCAAATATTGGTTTGTGCTGGCCGGTAATGATGACTTCAGGAACATTATTCCAGCCAAGCCTAATTTTGTTAGGAAGAGGGGGCAAAACCTCAAAGAAATCTTTGAGAAGAAACTTACAACAACCACTCACAACCTACAACAAAACAAAGGCACCTTTAAATGTGGTGCCTGCAAGCAGTGTCCTCTTATCATAAACAAATCTCACATTTACCTAAAATCTAGACACATTCACATCAGATCTCCTGGCCATTTTTCATGTGCAACTAAAGGAGTGGTCTACATTGGGCTCTGCATCACCTGTGGTGCCTTTTACATAGGTAAAACAGAGAGAGAATTCAGGAAAAGGTTGTACGAGCATATTTATGACATTGAAAAGAAAAAGGAAAGTAATGCCTTTTTCAAACATTCACTCACATGTCATAATTACAAACTCTCTTTCATGATTCTTGAGCAAGTGAACCCCAGTACTAGAGGAGGTGATTGGGAATCTACCCTGGAATACAGGGAGCTGATTTGGCAGCTCAGGTTAGATGCAGGTAGGCCTCCGGGCTAAATGGTACACTTAGCATAGGCTCAGTGTTGAAGCTCAGAAGAGCCAGGCTGTAACATGTTTTTCTACAACACTACCACCTCATACCTCACTTTACACACATTTTATATACATCTTACAACCTATCAATTGCGTGCCATTTATTTGTATTATGCTATCATTCCTACATGATCAACAAGAATGTAATATACACATTTTTAGCCTATTCTATATTGCTGATTTTAAATCCATTTGGTTTGTATACAATCCTTATTTTATTTTTATTCCTACTTTTACTTACATTTTCAACACTGCTTTTTCTTTTCTTTTTATTGAATAATTCATGTATGTAATTTTACAAAGGTACCAACATGGTACATTAGTTACGCATCATGTCACAAGCAGTGTGGATTTCAAACATTTTTTATGCTCACTTGATTGAGTTGCTTATTTATTTGCTCATGACACCTCTAATTTCTTTAATGAGACCCAGCTGTAATTAAGCATGTGATCAACTAAGACTTTTATTTAAACAGCAGCTTCTTTTGAAAGAAACTGTTTTTGACTTGATAAAGCTTGGTATTACCCAAGCGAAAGCGCTTGTCTTATACTGCTGTTTCTCACTTTGTTAACTTTTGGATTTTATCATCTAACAGTCGAATAAAGGAATTGCCTTTTTATCGAATTATTGTCTTCATTTGACGGTCTTGGAGTCTCTTCCTGGTTTTGTGTGACTTACATTTGGTTTTCCGTAGGTTCCACAGAGCCTGTTTTCAGCGGAGGCCCGGGGAGAAATGCTCCAGATGCATGTCTTTGGAATCCACTCCTATGAAAACGAGCAACTCTGAGATTATGAGTTTAATCCAGTGGGTGAGATTATTGAAACATTGCAAAGAGGGAGGGATTACAACTTGGATGTTGAGGCTTCATTCTGAGGCAAGAAATTTTTTTTTTTTGGAAGGAATAGTGTCCCTTTAAGTAGTAGGTGTATGTCAATAAACATGGGACAATTGCAACATTGTCTCAGGATGCATAGTCTAACCATGTTGGTTGCTGAAGCAGTTGGAAGTTGCAGCTTCATGGTTCCAAATGCTTGCTACAGTGGGCTGGAGGGTGAGTAGTGCCTAAGATTATTAGGAGTTGCTTAACTGGAGTGCTGCCTATTTAACATGAACAATACAAGTCTATACACAAACAGGAATTAATCACTTTGCATAACTACTTACTTTTAAGTGTGCTCAGAATTTCTGGACTACATCGTATTAAGAAAGATTAGGTTCTGCATCTTTACAGTGCACAGTTAAAATGGCTTTGCAAGGAGAAGTGCCTTGCAAACACAGGCACATTATCATAGCAGATAAACACAAGAAATTCAATGACTCCATTGGCCAATAGAAAAACAGCACAATTCAAAGTTCTACAAGCAGTTAGAGGCCTAGAAGTGGCCTAGTTCTTCCTCTACTCTCACTATTATTTAAACCAGAACAATTCTGACTCAGATCACGTTGAATGCCAAAAATAAATGCATGATCATGAAACAAAGAAATTCTGAAAGTAGAAGTAAAAAGAAGTGAATAATTCAAAACTGTGAAAATACATGGCTGGCTGTGTGGCACTGAGGGATGAAGCCCAGACTATGACCCAGATGACCAGAGTTTGAGCTTTGCTTTGGGTGCTGGAAGAGCCAAATGGGGTTGATAGTCATGAGCAGTGAACTGTGGTTGTCCAATAGTTGGGGAGAAAGAATGTTCTGGATGGCCAGTCACTACCCAGTAAATGGGGACTTACAAAGCACTGAAATAGCCATGCTTAGGGACATGTTCTGATGGGGCGGCCACAGTGGTGCAGTGGTAAGCGTTGTCGCCTCACAGCAAGAGGTTCTCCGGTTTCATTCTTGGCTGGGGTGCCTTCTGTGTGGAGTCTGCATGTCCTCCCTATGGTCGCGTGGGTGCTCCCACATCCCAAAGACATGCCTTAGGTGGATTGGACACTCTAAATTGGCCCTAGGCATGAGTGCATGCATGTGTGTGCCTTCTGTGGAAGGTTGGGCGCAGGGCTGGCAACTCAACACCGTAAAACTCCACTGCCAATCATGAGCGGACAGGTGATCTGCTGTGGCAACCCCTAACCAGGAAAAGTTGAAAGAAGAAGAAGAAGGGACATGGTCTGATGCTTCAAAGCAAGTGATACTAGCATTCATTATTGTATGGGTGGTAGCATGATCCTTTACATGGAGGATACTGGATGCCCCACTGTGGCAAACCTGCTCATGCTAATTACCAGTGGTGGGGTGAGGGCCTAAAATAGAAATTTCATCATTTTCATGCTTGTATGTGCAAAAGGTATGAACATGGTTGCCTGAATGATGGCCCATCATACAAGGATCTTGTCCTTGCACTGGGAACTTTCTAGTATTGCTTGACAAACTTGCTCAGGACAAATCATGGGAACAGCTTGCCAGTCTGCAGGCACTGAGGTAAAAAGCACCTAGAACTATGGGAAAAAAAATCTTCAAAAATACTACAAAGTCACACAGTGGCACATCACCCTGCTACCAAGTGATGCACCTGTAGTGCAGTGACAGGGCTACCATAACTGACATGGTCTCAATGGTCATCCCACAAATCACAAGGGGGTCCGAATGGAGAGATGAAAAGTCAGCAAGCAAAGGGGAGTAGTAGTGCTGAACTAGAATTCATCCATAAGTCTTGGTGAGTACCTTCATGAGGTGGACCCTGTTTTCACAAAATCTTAGCAAGGCAACAGTGATATATAGTCTGTATTTATATATCATATATCATGGATAGAAGTAGGTCAAAATTAAAAGAGAGAGCTGGGTGAACAGGACCCAGGATAAGAAAGTGGTCAATCCTGGTGCCAGGACTGGAAAAAATGACAGAGTAGAATCCTCAAAATACAGAAACATTCCTACAATGGGGCCATGCCAGGCCCAGGGGGAGGATGGCTCTAAGTGTTATAGAAGGCAGTAACAGTCCACAAATATCACAAAACTGATAGGCTCAATGAAGAGCCATAAAGACAATAGAGTGGACTATTCAGGATAAGAAAGAAATTATGTATTGTTACTGTTATGCAAAAAACACAGAATTTCTAGACACGAGGTATACAAAATGATTAAGAGAGAAATTAGAGGAAAGAAAAATACTTCCGCAAGAAAAACTGTCAGAAGCTTCAAATAAAAATTTACATTCATTAATACAACAGATTTGTGAAAAACAGTATATAGATCAAAAAACATTGATCTGTTTGGAAAAAGAAGCATCTGAGGAAGTGCAAAAATTTAAACAAAACCTAGAGATATTTGAAAAATATCTCCCAGGCCCATGCTTACACTTATCAAGGGTATCAGAACTTGTCAGAGATTTGGGATGCATGGCTAGGCTTAAAAAGGCCCTTGTGGTCACTGGCCTAGTAAACACCTATGAACCTATAAAAGAAATATGGACATAGGAAAGAAAGAGAGATTTGATATGGTGCAATATTTATGCTAAGGAGAAAGCCAAATTAATCAATGTAAAGAAGGTAGCCCCAAAGATATTCGAAGAGAAATACAGGCAAAGTCATCCAGATATGGAAAATTTTACAATGAAAAAATAATATTACAAAGATGGAACATAGAAAAGATGACAGGTAAAGTAGAAGGTAAAAAATAGAACCTGAAGTTATGGGGTGCCTGTGAAGTGAAGGATTTGGTGTAAAAGGTCTAATACAGGTTACATCACAGCATGATGGAGTGAGTTCCCAAAGTAAGGAGAAACAGGAAGATCAGGAAACACCTGAAGAAGAAATATGGACATGTGAAAGAAAAGGAGATTTAATATGGTGTAATATCTATGCAAAAGAGAAAGCAAAACTAATCAATACAAAAAGAGCAGCACCAAAGATATTTGAAGAGAAGTACAAGCAAAGGAATAAATACATGGAAAACTTTACAATACAAGAAATAAGAAGACAAAGAGGAAAGGTAGAAAAGGAAATTAGTAACTGAGAAGTTAAAGAAATAGAAACTGAGGTTGTGGAGTACCTGCAAAGTGAAGGATTTAGTGTAGAAACTTTAATGCAAAAAGCACCACAACAGGATAGAGCACTGGACATCCAAATTAAGGGGAAGCCAGTGGAACAGGAAGCAATTGGTCAGGTGCCATATCAAGATATTTTGAAGCCTTCCACAGGAAACCAGTATAAGCATTGACCTGAAGCTAGACAGCAAGGAAAGTAACAGGAAACTGTGGAAACTCTGATGCAGTCAATGTTGAGGAGTAATAGACCAGTGAGTTCCCATCTGACAGATGACACAGGATGACATTGAAGATAAAACTGCCACAGGAAAATGCTATAGAACTTTCTATAGAATGCCCGCAGGAAATGAAAAACAAGGCATGTGCCCTCCATTTGGGAGAAAATGAGCTAAGAGAAGAGTTTCTTGATTTAATAGACCTAGATAGATATATTAAGATCAAAGAGAGAAATCGCCTGCAGATGGTCAATAAAACCCAAAAAGTCAGAAGTCTGATAAAACAAATGAATGCAGTAATTAGGACTGTCCATAGAGATCCATGTGATATAACAGAAGTAAACAGGATATATTACTGTGCTGCTAAATTAATAACTGATAAACGTCTACCACAAGGACACAGGGTAGCAAGGGAAAGGGAGGGGAGAAATCGAATACCATCATAGAAGTATCAAACAGAGGAAAAACTATAAAGCAGTTAAGACAAGAAAGAAGACTATAGAAGAGAGAATAGATCAACAAATACTAAGAGAGATAGATGTGATTAAAGCAATGCACAGTATTAGAACAGATCAGGATCTATCATGCACTATCGCAAATAAACTAAATATTTCAGCCCAGGCGGAAAACTTAGAAGATACACAGATACATATGAGGGAAAAAGTACAAAATAAGCAATTTATCGATGATCCAAAAAAGTTTTACAAAGAATTGGGAAATAAGGTAAAAGGAATTGAAAGACCACCCAAAAAAGTAGTAGATAGATTTTGGAGAGGTATCTATGAAGATCCTGTGGAACATAACATTTTGGAGAGGTATCTGTGGAGATCGTGTGGAACATAACAAAGATGCTAAATGGATAGAAGAAGTAAAAGAAAGAGTAAGAAGTTTAAAGGTGCAGGATATGAAATGGAATAAAGTAACAGCCAGAGATTGAAACAAAGTTAAGAAAAGCCTCTAACTGAAAAATCCCAGGCCCAGATGCAGTACCTAACTTTTGGGTAAAAGTATTAACATCTTTGCACAAAGATTTAGCCATGAGTAAGAACTCCAGTGGCTCTACTTGATAGAGGCACTGGGAACTAATGTCAGGTGGCATGATGCCGGTGCACTTCTATGGGCTAGGCTTGTAAAGGCTGCAGGGCCATTAGCCTAGTACACACCCATGAACCTATTTATATGGGCACCCCAAACAGACACCAACCTGCTAACAACAGGCAAAACAATGTTCCTACTTAAGAGTGAACCTGCAAGCTACCCTAAAAATTATAGCCCAATAACTTGGCTTCCAACGATATATAAACTATACACAGGAACTGATGCTGACAGGGTTTATAGTCATTTAGAAGAAAACTCAATTATGGCAGTAGAACAAAAGGGCAATAAAAGATAGTCATATGGAACAAAGGATCAGTTGTTGTTAAATAAAGCCATACTGGAGAACTATAAGAAGGGGAAGAATTTAACAATGGCATGGATTGACTTTAAAAAAAGCATTTGATAGTATCCCATATTCATGGATAAAAGACTGCTTAAAAATGCATATGATACACCCTACACTGATCGACTACATTACAGTGACCATTACTTTCCTGGTAGTCAGACGTCAGGAAACAAATATGTTTGACCTTGTCCTTACAAATGGGTCCCCTGCCTGCACCCTACTAATATACTACAATACAATATGATATACAGCTTGTGATTGCAACAACTACCCAACTGAAAACCAAGAAAAAATTATACCCAGATAAGGAAATCTGTAAAAATAACTGGCCACCCACACCACAAGAAAAATAATCAGACTGAAAAAATACGAAAGCAATGTTACTGGTCATTAACTACATACTGCTCAACTATCCCTGATTTAGCCTCATATTTTTACCCTTCTCTTTATGAAATGTTTTGAATTTCTGGTAAATCACTGAAGATTACAGTCAGCCTGTAATGTCAGACATTAGAGTTTCATACTCTTGGTCTTTAAGACATCCATGTTCAAACTCCAGTTGTTCTCCTACTTACATGAATTAGGGTAATATTTAATTGTTATACATGATTTTGGACTTGTAAAGACTTAGGTGGTCATTAGACTAGTATAAACCTATGAGTCTACTAATTATGCCCAAAACATGGCACGATAATACACTGAATGCATCATTCATACTTGTTTCTTCCTACAACATATACTACAAATTCAAGATTTGACATAAATGATGAAAGAGAATTTACATAATCTCATTCATAAGAACATACAACTAACCTGTAGCATCCTTCAGTAGGCTTGTAGGCATGTACCAGAATGTCTAACTGCAGCCATATCCTTGGGTGAAGCAGACTGTTTCAACTGAGCCAGCAGGAAAACCTACCCAGTATTTGAGCAACAAAATGGCCATAAGCACTGCCACATACAGCACCAGGAGGTGAAGTGACAATGCCAGTTTCACAGCCCCTCAACCAAACTAATTCTAAACTTATTGTCACTATCCACAAAAGGAAAACACAATAAATATTGTATAAAAAACTACCTAACTAATAAGCTACAATAAAACCTTCAACAATGACCACATCTTCTGAGTTAAGCTAAAATTGTGCAGACCAAAGCTGAAAAAATGGCAAGCCTCCTAGAAAACAAGACTCCCAAGCAATCAGTGAAAAAAATAGCCAGTTAACAATGCAAGTAACACTCCTCCATTAACACACACTGTAATTACTGCACACTCAAAGTGCAGGAAAACTAGCAACCTGTAAATAATTAAGCCTATTATACAAAGCTTTACACTATAAAAAACATGTGATATGGAAATAAGAAGTACATAAAATACATACTGCCTACTTACATTTCTCCGGTAATGAAACCAAACACAAGAGATGCTATCAATAGCACACAGTTTAAATCAGAATCTCCCAAACATAAAAATGTTCACATACCTGTAATGTCTAAGTGGGTAGTCTAAACAAGTCCAATTAATTCTTCCAGCAGACATCTCCTACAAAGTTAACTGCTTCTCCAGATGGCTTTCACAGACTCTACAGAACAGCTGAAACAGCAAAATATACCCATTATCTATAAAACTTAGTCTAAAATTTAAGTTACCTATAGCAAATCATGACAACCATTTATAATCTCACTGTCACCAACCACAAAATGGAAATTTTTAATAAAGGTAGTAATTTAAAAAAGGCTGCACTAACCTCTTGTCCAACCTTCCCTTATGACTGCGAGTTCCACAACTTAGTGGAATTCTGCAGAAAGTGACATATTATTTCATAAAACAGCATACAGTGGTGGCTGGTGACTTCAAATTAAAGAGAGGCTGCAGGAGACAGCTGAATGGTTGGGGCTGATGGGAAGGGGTGTGACCAACTAGAAAGGGGTGGAGCTATGCTCAAATCCACAACAACTGGAACTTTAATTAAATACACTGCCCTGGGTGCCAAACTGTCATTACGAGAGTCCAATCAAGACAAAGTGAAGTGTAGAAAAAAGTATTTTAATGCATTGGTTACATGACAGCTTACTTAATATCTAGATGGAAATGTAAAGGTTGTGAGGCATGAAAAAATAAATTACTTTTTAAATACATTACTGGAATGCCAGTCAAAATCAAGTATAAAAAAATGAGCAGCACTCAACTCAAACCACTTCTCCTTGCACTGCAGTTCTAATTATAATTTATATTCAGGAAGCAATACAACGAAAACAAACCAGTACCACGAATCCCACTAGGCACTGAGGCACAGAACCCTCCGTTTAAAGACACAAAACAGTACTGTAGATAGGATCACTGCAGCTCCAAACTATCGAACACCAGATGGACGAGCAGGAAAGGTTAAAAAGTTCTTTTATTGCACACAACAAGAAAACCATCCAAGTAACCACTCCAAGTAACCACAGCGCTTGCCTGTTCTTAACAGGCTTTTTCAAGTGTATTAGGTTGCTGCTTCATTCAGAATTTATACCAAACCAACCCTGCTCATGTGATTAAATTAATTGCATGATTGTCATCAATTGATTAATACAAAATATTTAAAAACACATACCCTAAAAACTGTAATTCTTTTTCCAAAACATTAAAAACTGCAATTTTACTATCAAGTCTTTCCGTAGTTTGCATATAGAAAAAAGTAATAAATGTATATGTAACTGAACTTTCAAAACCTAAAAATATAACTTAATACTTTATGTAAACTTATTGTGTGAAAGATAAGTTACAAAAGTTTATGTTGAAATGAAATACTTTCCTTTCGGGTACTTTAAACACACATTTTGTAACCACAAACACATTTCCCTTTCTCATAACTTCAGAACAATGTGCAAGTTTTGAAAATGTCAATTAGATACTTACTACAAACCCCTAACGTATTTAATTCATTAAAAAATATGTTAAAATATACTGCTTGGTTTAGGTAACAATAAAACAACTAATAATACTGTAAACATGACTATTTTAATATTTAATGCTTTTAGATGATAGTTGAACCTTAGAAACTCAACAATGACCAGATTCAGAACCATTAATACAGTTACCCCTAAAAGTTGAAACAATGTGGGGTACTTCAGTTGATCCTGTTTCTTCTAGCCCTAAGAATGTCCCCTAAACTTATCCCTTCATTAATGCCTGGATATTTGGTTGCATTAAGCCTTAGTTGCCGGGTTAATTCTTTGATCCCCAGCATTGTTTCCCAGTCTCCTCCTCTCAAGTCTTGTTTTACATTGTCCACCACAAAAAACTTTAATGCCATGTTTTTACAACTGAGAGAATGCTTGTAAAACGCACTTGTCTCTTTCCTTGTTTTAATGTCATTTATGTGTTCATATATTCTGCGTTTTAACTGCCTCTCAGTTTTGCCCACATAAAAGGATGGGCATTTTTGGCAAAATCCTATATATATAACTCCAGATGAATTACAATTGTAATTGCACTTTGCATACAAAGTGCTTTTACGTGAGGGAATGTGAACCTGCTCTTTGTTAATAAGATAGGAACATTGCTTGCATCTACCGCATGCAAAAGTGCCTTTTCTTTTTGCTACTAGAGCTTGCTGTTTCTCTTCTGATTGAATGTTTTGTTCAAATATTCCCTTCAAATTGATGTTCCTTTTCCTAGTAAAAGTTATATGTTCAGGAAATAACTTATTAAATTCATCTTGTGATGTAATCATAGGCCATAAATTCCTGATAGTGTTTTCAATTAGCAAAGAGTCCTGAGAATATGTATATACAAAATTCTTATGCTTATCACATTTTGTGTCATGTTGCTTGCTGAGTACTACAGGCCCTATTCCCAACAGAGGTTTGAGATCGTTCCCTCTTCTATGAACAATTTCATCCAGTATAACCTGGAACAATTCAAAAGGATAACCTCTAATGTGAAAAGCTTTTTTTAAAAATTCTGCCTCATCTTGAAATAGTTTGTCTGTACTACACATTCAGCATACAGTGGTGGCTGGTGACTTCAAATTAAAGAGAGGCTGCAGGAGACAGCTGAATGGGTGGGGCCGATGGGAAGGGGTGTGACCAACTAGAAAGGGGTGGAGCTATGCTCAAATCCACAACAACTGGAACTTTAATTAAATACACTGCCCTGGGTGCCAAACTGTCATTACGAGAGTCCAATCAAGACAAAGTGAAGTGTAGAAAAAAGTATTTTAATGCATTGGTTACATGACAGCTTACTTAATATCTAGATGGAAATGTAAAGGTTGTGAGGCATGAAAAAATAAATTACTTTTTAAATACATTACTGGAATGCCAGTCAAAATCAAGTATAAAAAAATGAGCAGCACTCAACTCAAACCACTTCTCCTTGCACTGCAGTTCTAATTATAATTTATATTCAGCTTTATAAAATTACCAAGTAACATGCTGAAAGTAGCAATCTCTGTGATACCACCACTTGTAAAAATGTTTCTTATCCAAAAAAGACCTGCTGCCTGACAACAACTATCTACTTGTTTCATGGGGAAGACATGATCAAAGTAAAAAATGAACAGCAAACAAGAAGCAAGCTCAAGATAAATTTCTTAAAGGATTACTGCACAAGTTATGGACCACACATGATAAACTGGCAGTTTAGTTTTCGGGTAAAGCCAACAAAGATGACTGCAAGTCTCCAACAAATGTAATGAGCTTCTGAAAATACTGTAATTCTGTCCTTTATTACAAATATTGTCACATGCATTTCAATACCTAAGGCTTATACGTTATCTAGTTATGAAAATATTCTCTGCATGGCAACAACAAAAAGGCTTTCAATGTTGGTAACTCTTTAACAGTATGCTTATTAAAGATTACTTACAATCTCTGACAAGCTTACCTGATGGTCATTAAAGCATTGCTACTTAAACACAGAGCAACAGGGGACTGCGACAACATGCATTTTCTGAATAATAAGAAGCATAAATCAACAGTATAAAAATATGACAGAAAACCAGAACATTTTGCAAAATCAAGGACAGATGAAAAGCCGCTGTCATACTTGTGTCCCCCTTGGATGGGGGAATACTCTGCACACTTGCACTGCATAACTGCTCCTTGCCTTGCTTGGACACATCCAGAGTCACTACATGGGGGAGTGGTGCAACAAGTATGTCACACTTTGAAATGTCTCTGGCGGTGATGGGTCTGACACTCATATCTCTCAAACTCAGAGCAAGAAATCTGGACAAGCTATACAGAGAAGTGGGACACAGGCCCAAAAATAAGGACAATTTTTAAATATTGCTCTTATAAACTTAGAAAGATAATAGAATAGTAGTAGGTTGTGCATTAGTATGAATTTTCTGAAGGGTATGAAATCTGAAACTCAAATGTCTGCCATTATTTTCTAACTTCAATCTTTAATGATTTGCCACTAATTTGCCAGAAAACGGACCAAAAATGTGATGCAAAAGTATAACATTGCCACACAATACAGAGCTGGGAACCTGTCAAAGAAGGGACATCTTTTTAATATTAGTACTGTTAACTCAAGCAGCTGACAAAATAAGAGAATCTACATGCATTTCTGAAATAAAAGTAATCTATAACTCTGATCATTACAGTTATTTATAAATGTAATCCCTCCACATTTTCTTCCAAAATTTCCATTTTGCGGTGGGATTATTAGGGGAAGAGCAACATTTTGAACCAAAATTGGGGACAGTTGAGAGGTTTGGACATTCCTAATTCTATAAAGCGATTTATTTACATGTACCTCTCAACCTCTTAATGTAGGAAATCTTGACAAGGCCAAATATATTGGGGGAACATACAAACAGTACTAAAACTTGCTCTTGTATAAACTTAAGACAGTTGATAGAATAACAGGTCTTGCTTTAGCATGCATTTTTCTGAAAGTTATTATGTCTGAAACTCAATGTCTGTCATTATTTAGTGACTTCATTCCTAAATGATTTGGTAGAAAACCACAAATTTTATGAGGAAAAAACCAAAAATAAGAAGCAAAAATCTATTCATTCTGCAAAAATCTGGACAGTTGAGAGGTATAGTTCAGCCAGAGCTGTCTGAGTTTGCTGCCCTTCCCCCCTCACAAAATCATGGTCAAATGGAGCCTCCCCCCCTGCAGCCATTCCAGTGTTCCATTCCTTGGTTATTTTGCCTCATTTACCAAAAGACAAAAGCCCAAAAACCAGGGACACATTTTAAACATTGCTTTTATAGGTTCATAGGTTGGTACTGAGCTATCTGCCCAAAGGCATATATTAGCCCAGTCACGTTGTGCGGTATTCACTGCCCCTTTAGTAGTTCCCTAGACCCTTGTACTAGCAGCTAGTACACTTGGCCCCTATTTAGTATTGCTGTTGGTGTGATCCCCGGTGTGAACTTTCTGTTACCCATCCACTCATCAAGGTTCCTCTTGAAGAGTGATAGTGAGGGGCTCTGTCTTATGTAGATCGGGACCCTGTTCCATAGTAATTGAAGTCTCTGTGAAGGGAATCTATCCCTCCAGCATGTTCTATTCATTGTTGTGTTGAGGTTTATATCCCTAGAGTGTGTAGCTCGAGTAGATTTGGTTTTGCTAAGATGGAGCATGTTCAACAATTCTGGGTTGGACATGGCTCTGTACGTTAGACAGAGATTGCCTCTGACAAAGCAGTATGCAACAGAGAACAGTCTTAGCTTTTTCAATCGTGCTGCATAGGGCAACTGTTTGAGGCCAGTAATTCTCTTGGTTAGGTAACTCTGTGGTCTCTCCAGCTGCTGGAGATGTCTAATGTTGGAAAGTTGCTAGAATAAAATGCTGTTACCACCATACATTTCACTGCCAAGTCTTGAACCCAGGACCCTGTGCAAAACAGTCAGAGCAACATACAACTATGCCAAATCAGCTGTTTTGTGAAAGAGAGGAAGATTTTAAACTTAAATGGCTACCATTTAGGTAATTCAGTTCTCACCATAGCTCTCAACCTCTTAGCAAAAAACACCTGTACAAAGCCAGTAATGGGAGAATACAGCCCCCAAACATATTCAGTGAATTCAGTATTCACCATAGCTCTCAACCTTAGCACAAAAAACTGGAAGAAGATAATAATGGGGGAATACAGTCCCAAAAATAGGGACAAATTTCAAATATTCATCTTATAAACTTAGAAAATTGCTAGAATAAAAGGTTTTGTGTCACCATGTACTTTCTGAAGAATGTGAAGTCTGAAATTCAAATGCCTGTCATTTTTATTTGTTTAACATTTATTAACCAGGAAAGACCGACTTGGAACAAAAGCCAATTTTCAGCAGAGGCCCAGGGAGAAACACTCCAGACACATGTCTTTGTAAGATGGGAGGACACCAGAGCACCCAGAGGAAAACCACACAAACACAGGGAGGACATGCAGACTCCACACAGAAGGCACCCCAGCCACGAAAAAACCAGAGAACAAGACAACAATGTTACCAGTGCACTACTGACTGTGTAAGGAAACAAGAATACAGAAACCACAAATTTTATGAGGAGCAGAACAGAACAAATATGAGGCAAAAATCTGCAATTTTTTTACAAATGGCAGTGGGTAGGGAATTCAGGCTGTTGCACCTGTACCCAAGGTACAGGGTTCAAGCCCACCACCATGTATAAGTTCTCTCTAGCCACCAGTATATAGCAACTGGGGCATTACACACACACACACACACACACACACACACACACACACACACACACACACACACACACACACACACCAGTACCTGACTTCAGGGAGTATCCCATTCAATGTTCCCCGAGTCCATCTGCAGTCCCACACAAGCATGCATAGGCGGAGTTACAGGACTCATGATTTTGTTTTTGTTTTTCTTTCTACAGCTGAGGGGGCTGCAGTCCTGCAGTCCTATAGCACGAGCCACCCCTGATAGCATATCTGCCCCCAAACAATTAAGCCAACGCTTATCTGTCCACATGATGCACCTAGGCAGTATCTGACTTTACTACTTTGTAATTAATGCATGCATGCATAGATTACACTTGATAACACATTCAGATAAATACATACATTGGAATGCATAAGACATTTTAAACAGGTCAGCATTTAATCCTCTCATTCAATGAAATGAAAGTTAATACCAAGCCAGAAACCAATGCACTTAGCACCTCATCAAGTTGGATATGACCATTTTCACCTCTGCTGGCAAAGATTGTTTAATCCAGTATGTCCAAGATCAGAAACAATTAACAGAAATCCAAGGATGAAGGTAGCAATTTAACATGTAAACCAAGTGACTCAGGTTTCTCTTATCACAAACTGAGAAGTATGTAACTATTTTTATATATTTAGTCATAGTTTTAGTTAATTTGACAAACTTTAAGAAACTGCATTTTCAGTGGAGATAGATATCTGCATAAAATGGTAATAAAGCTGCATATACAGTTGCAAGTGCCCTATTTATAGGCTTGTAACACACTAGGAACAAATGTGAAAAATTAATTTCGGTCAAAATTTGGGGAACCATAAATATTAGCTGCCCAAGAGGAGAGTTGAGAAGCAGAAGTTGGCATGAGAGGAAATACATTTATTTCAATAACGTGCTTTCCCTGCAAGAAGCAAAACCTCTAAATGCATGAGATGGGTTAAGCATACAGAAACTGGCATCTCAAGATGGCCTGAAACACAAACGCAAAAAGTACATTGAAGTATTTTGACTGATATACTTTTTTGTTGTAGTCATGTAAACAGGTTATTGAAAAAAACGTAAATTCCATATGGAACAAACTGTAACTGTAATAACCATAAAATAAAAAACAGCCACCAAGGACAAAAACGGTAGTCTAGATCGGTGTATAAAATTTAATACAACACTAAAACAAGAATAAATGACTAAGTGCTTTCACCAGATAAACACACTGGCTTCTTCAGAGTCATTTGATATTACAAACACTTCACTTAAATTCGTGAGTTAGTTACACTCTTCAACAAAACAGGTATGGAGATGTTGGAAATTATTATACGTAACAATGACTTAAAACTGACTAAACTACAAGAAGAGATTAATAGTTTAAATGCCAGTATTACCAATGACTTGCTTTTTTCTCAACAAAAACAGAACTGTGATAAAACGCTAAGAAATGTTGAGTCTTTTGTTAATAAAAATCTTGCTATCAAACACAAAAAACTCAACAGAGATACGATAGACTACAAGAACAATTGTGCCTACCCTCCGGGCACAAGATTAAAGGGTAATACACGGTTAGGTGATGAACGACCAACCACTGATGAACACATCAATTTTCATGACAATATTAATCAAGAAGAAGGTTTTTTAGAACAACAGACCAGATTAAGGAGGTCAGAAAGACTGATAAACAGAGGACAAACAGGCAGGAATGTGCAGCACTACTATTGGAACGGACGAGGGGGGAGGGGGAACAGAAGGGGTTATTATTAGAGTTTTGTGACAATGTTTCTTACTCTGCAATAGGTCAGACTGGCAACACTATTTGTTTTTGTGATAGTAATATTGATCTTGTTGAGCAGTTAAACAGTGTTGATTTTTTGGAAACTACTTGTGATTTTCAAGTATCTACACTACACTTTAATCAAGAAAGTGAAATTGACAACACGAGTATGGTGATGTTTAACTGCAACAATGACAATTTCAACCTTACTGACAACAATTCATCTATGTTGTATAAAGTGTTGAAAAAATGTGGGTTTTACATCTACAGTTATATGGATATGGAAATACATGATACCCATTTTGAATTATTAAGTAAGGGTGCTAATTTTGTACCTAACTTTAGACTTGATATAGCTCAAGTGTTAATCAACCTGAAACTTTTTATGCAACAGTTAAACTTAAGAATGTTTTTTTTCTATCAATTGTAATCACAACAATAACACTAATGAGACTGAATTGGTTAAGGCTCTTAAGAGAAGACGTACTTTCATCTCCCCACCGAACTTTGAGGTCACTGTATTAGAAAGAATAGTTGAAACTGAATTTAGAAGGATCTTATTACAAGATGGTTATGGTACAGATAACCTTATAAGGGAAGAAAGATTGTTACTTAGAAATTTGAAAGAAAATCAACAATATAGGTTCATGAAACCAGATAAAGGTGGGAGGATGGTAATTATGACCAAGACTGATTATTGTACTAGGATGACCCACATATTGTATGATGAGTCAACATATAATAGGGTATCAAAGAATGAAGTAAATAGAGCCTATTCAAAGACAGACCTTTTTTTACAGGATGCATTATTTCAGGGGGTAATCAATGAAGTAGAATATGACTACCTTACAGTAAAATGTCCTATTTTGCCAACAATTTTTGGGATTCTCAAGGTCCACAAGGGAATCAGCAACCCTCCATTTAGACCGATAGTTGCTGCTAGAGGCTCCAACCTGCAGTTGCTGAAGCGGTACACATTCTAAGAGACTCGTGGCATTGCCTTGAGAGGCTGAGGGATGTTAAAGACATTAATAGCAGTTATGTTTTTTTAACAGTTGACGTGGTCAATTTATTTACGGTCATTCTGCACGAACAAGGTTTAACCATGTTTCATGAGAGTCTCTTGACTAGCACAACAACAGATAAAAGTAAAATCAATCTGTTGGTTGATTTAATTGAAATTATTTTAAAAAAGAATTTAATTAACTTCGAGGGTGAAACCTATCAACAGCTAACTGGTGTTGTGATGGGGGCTAAGTGTACCCTTGTTTTCTCTAATTTGGTATTACTAGCATGGGAAAAATTATTCATCTTTCCCTCAAAATATAACGATAACATCATTTTATATAACCATTTTTTGGATGATGTATTAATTTTGTGGAAGGGGGATGAACAAACTATTCTTGAGTTTATTGACTATTTAAATGCTACAACTGAATTTCTTAAATTTACTTAACACTTGGAACAATGAAGAAATTAACTTTTTAGATATAACAATCAAGAAAACATCACAAGGTCTCTCCAGTAATATTTATAGAAAAGAGACCTATTCTAACTCATTGTTGCATTTCAATAGTTGTCACCCCTTCCATCAGAGAAAAGGCATCATAAAGGGACATATGGTAAGGACATCTAGGTTAGTTAGTGACAATGAGACTTTTCAAAAATAAATTTACAAATTGATAGGAATGTTCTTAGACAGGGGGTATCCCTTGAAACTGTTGCTTAATATAAAAAAGAGGTAATGAAAAAAAGAGAAACGTTATTTTCTAATATTATGGAAAAATGTTATGGTGACTGACGATGTTAGAAAAGAAACAGTGGGTGCAATGTTTGTATTAAAATATAATGATAGGGCTCATGAATTGAGCTCATGCTTAAGGAATGCTTGGAAGTTTTGTTTAAGTGATCGAACCAAAGAAGTTTTAGGTTTAGAACCCTCGACAGTGTACAGTAGAGGTATTAACCTCAAAGGTATTCTTGAAAGGGAAGTTAAATCTTGTAAAAAGTCACTAATGAAAAAAATGTGGTTTATGTAGATGGTGTAGATACATCAATGAAGGTCCGTATTTATGTGTTAAGGACTATAAATACATCATTTCATGTCCAGGGGTATGTAATTGTAATACTAAGTGTTTAGTTTATGTTGCTTCCTGCACAGCATGTGAAGCGTTTTATGTGGGGAAGACCATCCGTAGGTTACGGGATAGGATATCTGAACACTTGACATGCATTAAAAGAAAAGATGAACGTAATGCACTTTACTTACATACTATCAAATGTAAGAATTTTAAAAAAATTGTGTTTTTTGTTATAGATCGTGTAGCCACCACTGAAAGAGGGTGTGACGCCAACAATAAAATTGGTGCTTTGGAAACAGAGTGGCAACTTAGGCTCAATGCCTTCAAGTTACCTGGCTTGAACAATGGGGTCTCTGATGCCCATCCTAAAGTTAAAAGCAAGCCAGGTATAAGCATGCAAAATGTGGGAAGAATTATATTAGTACTCCATAACACATAAACATCATAGGGTAGGACTTTATACAACAGTGAATTTATATATTTATTTATTTATTAAGGTTGCTAAATTTGAATTTTAATTTTATATTTTATATTATATATTTTTATAGGTATAGATTATTGTTAAGTTGCACTAAGAAAGAATTTTTTCTGCCTTTTTTCTGCCTGTTTATTTTTGTATTTTGAATTGTCTATTTCTTTCAGGTGAGACAAGTAATGGATTGTAAAGTGACATTTGTGATTTACTTGCAACTTGCCTTGATGTATGAATCTTTGGATTGGTTGGTTTGAATGGTTAATTAAGCAATTAACTATATAGTTTCACTATTTAAGTGAAGTGTTTGTAATATCAAATGACTCTGAAGAAGCCAGTGTGTTTATCTGGTGAAAGCGCTTACTCATTTATTCTTGTTTTAGTGTTGTATTAAATTTTATACACCGATCTAGACTACCATTTTGTCCTTGGTGGCTGTTTTTTATTTTATGGTTATTATGTAAACAGGTTATGATCTTGAAACCACTGTAGATTTGATCTGGAACACTCCCCCCAGTCCCATCTCTTTACCTCATTCTACCTAATAGATTCCTTTTGCACTTGTTTTTAGTCATTTTTAATTTAATTGCATTTTTTAAACTGTTTGGTCTAACATCGCTACATACTCAAGTGTGATAGCTTGCACTGCATTTGAATTGTTTTTACTGCTGTTTTGGCTACCTTTCTGTATATATATATTAATATATATATATATATATATATATATATATATATATATATATATATATATATATATATATATATATATATATATATATATATATATACCTTTTCTGTAACTAGTGTAGTACAAATTCAGATTTGCTATGTCCAGGACTGTATGTAAGCTTCTGAGACCCCGCAAGCTTTCTGTGTTGGAGGGAAGCTTTCTAGCTTATCAGTGGGAGTGGTAAGTACTAGGTAACCTATCTACCACATAAGGAGTGGTTCTGGCCCAGAATGTAGTTATTGGCCGTTTGGGCAGTTTTTCCATCTCTCTCAACTTTCTGATTTAAAAGCTCGCATTTGCACTTGTTTCTCCCCTTTCCTGTAAGTAGTTTAGTCCAGATACAGATTCTTAATTTTAGCACTTGAATTTGCTTATTCACGATCAGCACTTGTTCAGAACTTGTTGTAAGCACTAAATAAGCTACTAATTACTACAGCACTCAACCTTCCTCATTACCTAGAGGAAAACAGTTTTGGTACTTACTTTCCTCACTTGCTTAGAGAAAAACAGTTCTTGTACTCACTTTCCTCACTTATCTAGAGGAAAATAGTTTTTTATTCAGGCATGTCCAAGGGTCAGCTCCCAGTGTTCTCTCCTATCTATCTGATGAATCTGGGCATCTTGAGGCAATGTAGAAATTGACTCATGTACACAGACAACCCTCTCCTCCTACCACCCAACACTACAACCTGTGAGAGATGCACTTATCTAGCCAAACTGGAGGTAAAGCTCTCTCCAATCAAGACTGAACTTGACAGTCAAGAGGAGAATGTAAAAACCTGCACCACACCACACTCATCATATAGTCTCACTAAATCTACACCACCAAAATCCACACATAGAAACACAAAAACATTCATGGAGGCTCTCAATAATAATCTGCTCAAGCAACAGAGACCTCCAAAGCACAAATGCAAGCAACCTCCAACCCCCAACACAACCCAAATGACACATAGCACGCAGACTCAGTGTGTCACTCAACCACAGCTAATAAGGCAAAACAACGTACCCAACACACTAGTCATAGGTGACTCTATAGTCAGGCATACTGATGTCCCACTCACCAGGCTAAACAAGGAGAAGGTTACTGTCAGCTGCCTGTCGGGTACCAGGATCCGCCACATAACCCACGCACTCAGGTCACTCCACAACAAATACAAATATGACTCTGTCATTGTCCATGTTGGTGTGAATGACCTGAGACGTACCTCCCTGGAGTACATGAAAAGAGACATGGAAGAGCTCTCTGATCTTGTAGCCCAGGCAGGTATGACCCTAGCCCTGAGTAGCATTCTGCCATCACCCAGGATGATGCCGCAGTACAAGGACAAAATGATTGACTTCAACAATTGGCTAAGCTTCTGGTGCCATTCTAAAGGGATCCAGTATCTGTCTGCCTGGGATGACATGGTCGACAGACCACAATGCTTTGCCAGAGATGGCCTGCACCTGTCGCCTCTGGGATTCCGGATACTGGCTAAGGTTCTTGCCACCCCTATAGTGCCTTTTTTAGGCAAGGTTCAAATGACAAATTCACCACCGTAACAGGAACAGGCAAGGAAAAACTGAGGGTGATGCTACTCAATGCTAGAATTCTGAATCTCAAAATGCATTCACTCGAGGCACTCCTTAAAATGGAGAACATTGATATCTGTGCAGTGACTGAGATGTGGTTCAAGACTCCAGAGAGCACCCCTGCACTATCAGGCTATAACTCATACCACACTTTTCGGCCATGTAACCTGGACCGGAACACCAAAGGTGGAGGTGTGTCCATATTCATTAAGGATACCCACACCTCTAGGCTAGTTGCTCAGCATAATGCAGCCGAGGTTATCCAAGTGCAACTAATTCTGGGCAAAACTGCAATCCAAATTGTAGCTTGCTACAGATCACCCACCATGCCCCAGGATTTCACTCCTCTTTTCTTGATGTACTGGAAAATATTAGGGTTCAATCAAACACCCCAATAATGGGAACTTTCAACTACCCCACCATTAACTGGGAAAACTACTCATGTACCAACTCCTTCACTCAACGCCTTCTGGAATTCATAAACTCCAATGCCCTGGATCAACTTATCCACACCCCCACCAGGGGCAACAATATCCTAGATCTAGTCATTACCAACATGAGTGAACGGTGTTCCACACCTGAAGTCAACACCTCATTGGTCCAATCCGACCATAAGCTAATTACCCTAGATATCCACATCCTGCCTCCACCCCCCCATTAAGGAAACCATGGTAAAAATGTCTCCAAAGCCAATTTCATGCTTCTTAAGACAGAAGTGGTGAACTTCATGACACCCATGCAGATGGACAATATAGTTACTACTACTGAATCCTACACAATTGCACTTTATAAGCACTTACATGAGTCCATGGATTGTGCTATCACAAACAGAACCAAGACACTATCCTCCAAAAAAGGAAGCCTATCTGGTGGTCCCCCTGCCATAAACAAACTGTACAACAGAAGAAAGAAACTGTTGCAAAAGAGAGTAAAATCCCATGAGTGGAGGAGCTCCCTGGTCAGCCTCAGTAAGAAGCTGCGATCCCTGATAAAATCCTCCAAAGCTAGTTACAAAAACAAAATCACCACTGATTCTAAAGACAACCATAAAGCATTCTATAGCTATGTCAAGAATCTCAATGGCAACACTCAGATCTGCTCTGAGTTACAGCCCAATGGCACTAAATATACAGACGCAACTGATATTGCCAACATCCTGGCAGATAGGTTCAGTGCTAACTTTACCCCCCCTTACCCCTTAAAGAGCCCATC
Source organism: Protopterus annectens (assembly GCF_019279795.1). NCBI lineage: Eukaryota > Metazoa > Chordata > Ceratodontiformes > Protopteridae > Protopterus > Protopterus annectens. The sequence goes on along the minus strand of NC_056744.1, from coordinate 102,645,363 downwards.
TGTATACCAGAAGAATGCAAAGTTCCTGTAATCATGGCTGCACAGGTAAAAGCCACAATCTCCAAAGCCAAGAACACAGCATCCATGGGACCAGACAACATCCCAGGCTGCATTCTACACGAACTACAGAATGAACTGGCACCCCACCTAAGTACCATGTTCAATCATAGCCTCACCTCAGGCTTTGTGCCTGCTGAATGGCACACAGCGACGTTTATCCCACTCCACAAGGGGGGAGCCACGACGGACCCCAGGAACTACCGCCCCATTAGCCTGATGAGCCTGGTCGGCAAGGCCATGGAACGTATCATCACGGAACTTATAAACAAAGACATTGGTAATCTCCAAACTGTGGACCCCACCCAGTTCGGGTTTGTAAAAGGAAGATCATGTCTCCTAAACCTGATAGACTTCTTTGAAGCAGTTACCAAAGCTGTAGACAAGGGTAAGGTGATTCACACAGCCTATCTAGATCTTGCCAAGGCTTTTGACACCATCCACCACTCTGGAATTATAGATAAACTCACTAAACTAGGTATAAATCCCTATGTCACAAGATGGGTTGCCAACTGGCTCACTGACAGAACCCACACAGTGAAAGTAGCAGACTCCAAATCCGACTTCAGACCAGTGACAAGTGGACTACCACAGGGTTCAGTCCTGAGTCCTCTCCTGTTTGGTATCTACTTCTCTGAAGTACAGGCTAACACAGAAGGTCTTTGGCTAACAAAGTTAGCAGATGACTGCAAACTAGGAGCCATAATCGAAACTCCTAATGATGTGGACATCCTACAAAAGGGCCTCACTGAGACAGATGCCTGGTGTCAAAGCCATGGCCTCAAGCTCAGTGCCAAAAAGTGCATTGTCATCCCCTTTGGTAAAAACTCTGTACCCATGAACTACAACATAGGCGGTAGTATACTTAACATCAAAAGTGTGATAAGAGACCTTGGGACACAGGTGGACAGTAGTCTCTCCTTTGATAATCATATCGCCACAGTAGTCAGGAAATCCTTCTACGTGGCACACCTCATCACAAAAGGTTTCTCATCCAGAAAAAAGAGGTCATTGTTTCCCTCTACTCGTCACTCATTAGACACATTATAGAGTACAACACCCCTTTTGGTATGTACCTCACAAGACATCTACAACAACTGGAAAGGCTGCAGAAATACCTCACAAAGAGGATTACTGACCTTAAACAGATGCCCTATGCAAACCATCTCAAAAAATTCCAGCTTTACTCTGTCGCATATCGCCTACTCAGAGGTGATCTCTGCCTAACATACAAAGCTATGTCAAACCCAGAGCTGTTGGGCATGCTCCACTTAAAGAAATCCTAATCCCTCCGAGCTACATGCTCTAGGGACCTAAACCTTGCCACCACAATAAACAGAACATGCCGGAGGGATAGATTCCTGTCCCAGAGACTTCCCATACTCTGGAATAAACGACCTATCTATATCAAACAAAGCTCCTCATTAGCATGCTTCAAGAAAAATCTTGATGATTGGATGGGAAATAGGAAATTAACCCCGGGGATCACCTCTGTGGCTCTGCTCGACAGTGGCACAGGAAAATAATTTTCTTGGGTGGCAAAAGCCAGGGTACCTTTTTGGCTGGGCTTGCATAGGCCCAAGGGCCGATAGCCTAGTACCTACCTATGAACCTAAATGCACTCACCAGTGCAGATACTGTCAGTAAAATATTATGTATATACCTTTTGTCCAAGTCTTCTTGACACACTACATATGATCTCAGCCTTCAGTGCAGACAAAACAGCACATAATCATTCTCCACTCCCACTTACTGCAACCTATGCAGATTACCCAAGAGTTACCATGAATGCCAGCCTAAACATGTTATGCCCACGAACTCTGCTTCCACACAAGGGTGAGGCTTAGTATTATGTCATAAGCTCATAGGAGTTGCAAATTAACTGAGCTGCAAAGACATTTCTACTTTGCCAGTACCCACCCTTAAGCCTTTCCCCCCTTTTCAAGAAGAGCCTGGCCATTCATACTAGGGATTAATTTAGGAATACCCAAGTAGTTATCCTTTTTAAAGGCAGACAGTGTGTCACACTGTTTAACTTGGAGAGTTAGTGTGTTTTAGAGAGGTGGGTAAGCACTGTGTTATAAATCTATATCTCCACCATATGCATTTATTTGTTGGAGTGGATTTATATCCATGGCCACACGATAACCCTGCCCCTAACTGTAACCTGCGTTTTAAACCAAAAAAAAAGCTGTTCCTATAATGCTACCACTACAGAAGACAATTAGGACTTTCATCACATAAGTGCATGTGGGCACACACACACTAAATTTATCTCTTCTTATGTGTTCCACTAGTGCATGATTATGTGCTTATTTTTTCAATAGATTTCTGAAAAGCCTAGGCACCAGTAGTTGGTATACTTCTTATTTAGCCATATTTGCTTTGAAGAAGTCATTTTGTGACTCATTTTTGGTGAAAAATAGGAGTATCCAGTTTAGATTATTCTGTTATAACTATAGCTATTTTTCCCTTGTGCTGCTCAGTGTCATCTTCCCTCTATGCCTTTTTAAGGATTCAAAGCAAACAAATGAAAATGATGCAATAGCCCAGGATGAAATAACACAATCACTTAACTCAAAACTCCTAATAACAAGCAAGGATTACTTAATGGACTGTTCTGAAATTATTCAATGTTAAAATAGTCTCACAACACCACAACAGTTAATGGTTTTGTCTTTAGTAAAAAGTTTTCATCCGACTACAGAAATGTTAACCTACATCCATTATTTTAATTTACATTTAAAATTGATAATATCATTTAGTCCTTGTGGAACACAGGCATTCAGTTTTATCTGTCAGTTATATTCCTGTGATTACTTGCTTCTCATTATAGGCTCCTATTTCCTCACAGCCCTCTGATAATCTCAACATACCGGGCCTTACTCATATGGCCATTAATTTCCCTGCAAATCTCATGTTCGGTGTGATATCAACAGCCATGTTAAAGCTCAGATGCAGTTCTTACATTGGGTTCATATCACCTTTATCATCTGTGAAACAGTCAAAGAAAAGGATCAAGCTGGCCAGCCACAGTGAGAAGCCATGCAGTTCCATTTAAAAATACAGTCAGAATACAGAACCTCCACTGGCCTGCACCACACTTTTTTCCTCCAAATTTTCTCTAAGATTGAGGTGACACTGTGTGGACTCTAAAAGCCTGGCTCCTTCCTGGACTTATATAATGATGCCATTGTAAATATATGACTGCGCTGGCACATCACATCCTAGTTCTAAGATGAGACAACAGAGTTTGCAAATGATCCAACAAGTATGTCTGACAGCTGTTTGAACAACCCAGAGATTTGTTACATACCCTAATGCATTTAATGGATTTCTTATGCCTAACAATGATTCCTATGGTACCCCCCCCCCACACACACACACGTGTGCACACACCAACACACACATGTGCGAACACTACACACGCATACACACGTACATACACACAAACACACACACACACACACACACACACACACACACACACACACACACACACACACACACACACACACACACACACACACACACACACACGCACACACACACACATTCAACTCCCTTTTGCACACTTTCTACAAGGGGTCGAGATGTTGTGTCAACTTTTGCCACCTCTGTATTGAATGACACTCCCCTACCTTCTTTAACACTCATACTTGAATGTCACAGGTCTTCTCTTATAGAATACATCCTTCTTTTTGTTGAATGTACTGGTTTCCTCTTGTCTTCTTCCTGCCTGTCCCAAATCTTCTTCACCAGATTGTCTACTGGTTTTCTGCACATCTGCCCAAACCACCACAGTTCTGTTTGACCTTCTCTGAAATTGAAGCTACTCGGGCTTCTGCTCTTATGTCTTTATTTCTTTGTCTGCCCCACAGTATGCATCCTACCACCTATCCCTGGTACTTCATCTCCATCAGCATTAACTTCCTCAACTGCTCTGCCTTCACTGCTGACCTTTCTGTACTATACAGCAGCGCTGCTTACACCGCTGATTAGTACACCTTACTTTTCAGCTTTTTTTGTATTCTTATGTCACATACTATCCTTGACACTCTGTGCCATTTAACTGAAAACTCTGATACTAGATTTGGCAACCTTATTTAGACTTCATTTTGCCTCAACAGTCCCTCCCAGACATTTGAAGTTGTTCACCTGTTGCACTACTTTCCCTTCTATCTCAGTTCTCAGCATCTTATCATTTCTCCCAGTTTGCTGCCATCACATCTGTCTTATCTGTACTCAGTTTCATCCCATGTGCCTTCAGTTTCGCATTCCATTCCTCTATCCTTTGCTGAAGTTCTTTTTCAGTCTGCCTGTAATGCCACATTATCTGCATATGGCAGCTTCTACATAAAATGCCATACATTCTTAACAATTTGTAACATATACAACCCCTCTTGGCATTCAGTTAAAATACCTAGGAGAATGAATTACCATTAATCAGGCAACCATCAACATTTTCCAGAAAAACATGTATTGTGGACAGAACCAACAAGGAAATGTCCCTCTTCTTTTTGTAAATGGTTGTCCACATTCTTCATAACAATTATTTTAAATTTTGATATCTTTTAATAACAAAAAAGGTCTAACTTTCTTGTAAAATGTCATTGCGTATTAAAATCCTCCAAATATTTTCAACAATATTATTCACTGCATTTGGAGTCTACAGTAAATAGCAAAGCAAAATCAGGGTTCATCTCCTTACTATCACTAAACACTGACTAGACATCCATTATTTACTTTCATCTATGGTTATTCCATTTCTGGTTCCCATCCAGACAATAATAATGAGACTATTTGAAAGGACTGTATTATTCCCATTGCATCAACAAATCTTTTCATTTGGGAAACTATTTTCCCTATTATTGCATCATCTGTTAAACTGGGTACTACAGCTAAAGGATGAACTACTTTCCCCAAAACCTTTTTTTTCTAGTTGTGTAAAATATACTGCTTCTTATCTCCGTGAATGCATACTACTTCAACTGCTTTGTTGGCAAGGGTTTGTTTTTTTTGCATTCATACATACTGCCCCTTTTGTTAATGTGACCATACTGATTGAATCAAGTAGTGTTTGCAGCTCTCTGCCATCATTTAAGATATTGCACTTAATTAGGTTTGCTGCAGAGCAGTAACGGAATGTATAATTAATTAATCCAGCAGATAATTTATTAATTGAACCTATTCTTATACTTAAGACATGTTGGTGTCTGCACAACCAATGCTCATAATACCTCTAGCTGTGAGCACATTTTGTGTGTAAGATGGTATGTACATGTAATGTATGTGAGATATAGTGTGTACATGTAATGTATGTGAGATATAGTGTGTACATGTAATGTATGTGAGATATAGTGTGTACATGTAACCTAGTGGAGTGGCAACCCATGCCAGATTGATTTAACATTTATATCTGTAGTTTTTATTTTCCTGTTGACCTAGGCAAGTATAAAAAATACATCACCTATCTGCAGTAGATACCTGGAGGGGCACTCAAATATATTACAGTAAAACAATACACTAATAATGTGCTGTTCATATTTTAAGTTAATAATTTAAATCTATATATTTCAGCTACAGGTGAAGTACCAAGTGAGTTACCATTATATTCAAACTATTAGGCACTTTGTGAATGAGCAATATCAGCATCCAGCCATCATTCAGTCCTTTTGTCATAATTTGAAGTCAATGAAAGGTTACAAAAAATTAGAAAAATCATTTAAGGTTAGTTCCACAGAAGTCTGAGCAAGCTGCGAGTGGCTCTGAGTGGAAAAAGGTAGCTATCTAGTATGAGTTGGGGGAGCATGTCATCCCAGACAGGGATTTCCCACTCTGGGCAGCTGTGTTGGCATAAGTATGATGAGCTGTGAAGGGGGGGACCAACTGGCACATTGGGTATCATCGGTGCAGGAGAGAAGACCAGAATTGCTTAAAAAGTATTTTTTTTTAATTTAAAAGGGTACCAAATATGTAAGAATAATTAAAATGTATCTATGCAGGTATAACTAGGTTACATGAATACAGCCATATATTTGTGAATGTGTGTGTGTGTGTGTGTGTGTGTGTGTGTGTGTGTGTGTGTGTGTGTGTGTGTGATTGATGACATTTGTATCTTGTTTCATTAGCTTTCTATCCTGAGTATAGCTTAATGTTCTCCCGTGTTGCTTTACATGTCTGTAAATGTATTTTTTATTCAACTGCTCTTTGAGAGTGGGTCATGGCTGAAAAGTTTCAATTAGACCATCCTACCTACCAGTCAACAATTAGTAAATATATTATGTTGTACCTGTAATGACTCTAAAGAACATCATTGGCCTATATAAAGTCAGTATTACAATAGCATGTGCTGTTCTACAACTATCATCCACTAATACATATAAAATAAATATAACATAAATAAATAAAAAATACAATCAGTATACCCAACACACTAGTAATAGGTGACTCTATAGTCAGACACACTGATGTCCAACTCACTAGGCTGAACAAGGAGAAGGTTGCTGTTAGCTGCTTGTCAGGTGCCAGGATCCGCCACATAGCACAAGCACTCAGGTCACTTCAGAACAAGTACAAATATGACTCTGTCATTGTCCATGTTGGTGTGAATGACCTGAGCCGTACCTCCCTGGATTACATGAAAAGAGACATGGAGGAGCTTTCTGATCACGTAGCCCAAGCCAGTATGACCCTGACCCTGAGTAGCATCCTGCCTTCACCAAGAATGATACCATGGTATAGAGAAAAAAATTATCAAGTTCAACAATTGGCTAAGCTTCTGGTGTCATTCAAAGGGGATCCAGTGTCTGTCAGCCTGGGATGACATGCTGGACAAGCCACGCTGCTTCACTAGAGACATCTTGCACCTGTCACCCTTAGGCTTTCAAATACGGGCCAAGGCTTTTGCCACCACCATTGTGCCTTTTTTAGGCAAGGCTCAAAAGACAAACCCACTGCCATAAATAGCACAAGTAACAAAAAACTGAGAGTAATGCTACTCAATGCCAGAAGTCTAAACCTCAAAATGCACACACTCGAGGCACTCCTCAGTATGGAGAAAACTGATATATGTGCAGTAACAGAAACATGGTTTAAGGCTCCAGAGAGCACCCCAGCCCTACCAGGCTACAACTCATAGCATACATTGTGGCCACAAAACCTGGACCGAAATACAAAAGGTGGGGGAGTATCCATATTCATCAAGGATACCCACACCTCCAGGTTAGTAAAAAACAGTGAGCTGTTTGAGTCAACTTTGAAGCAAGAAAAAAAGAATACCTCCACAAACAGTTCTTTCCACTCAGCGACAGAAGTCAGAATAACAAGTAACTCCAGCAAAATAAATCCACCGTTTAGTAAAAAACAGATTTAATGTTGAACATTGGTCTTGGTTTAGCGCTTTCACTCGCAAACCATAGCGAGCTTCATCAGAACAAATCAATTAAGTCATTTGCTTGCTTATATATTTAAAATTGGCGCCAAAAAGGCCCTGAATAAAAATACAAAGATTAAAGTGATAAAGCACCTTAAATGTACATATGTATTACTTCATTAGTCCTGATATTTATTATTAAATAAAACTATATCCATATAAGTTTAAAATTAAAACACTCAACATACTATGTATGGGTGTTTGAAAAGATAAGCAAATACAATCAAAAATGTGTTTTTAAAAATGCAGGTTAGTGGCACAGCACGATGCTTCCGAGATCATCCATGTGCAACCAACAACGGGCAAAACTGCTATTCAAATTATTGCTTGCTACAGATCACCCACCATGTCCCAGGACCCCCACTCCGCATTCCTGGAAACACTGGGAAACATAAAGGTCCTACCAAACACCCTGATATTGCGTGATTTCAATTACCCAAACATTAACTGGGAAAACTACTCAAGTACAAACTCCCTTGCCCAACATTTCCTAGAATTTGTAAACTCAAACACCCTGGTTCAACTGGTCAACACTCCCACCAGAGGTGACAACATATTGGACCTGGTCATCACTAGTCATGCGACCGGTGTTCCACACCGGACGTCAACCCCTCGTTGGTTAGATCTGACCATAAACTAATCACTCTGGATATCCACATTCTGCCACCAGCCCCGGTCAAAGAAACCACTGTGAAAAACTTTTCAAAAGCAAACTTCACATTACTTAAGACTGAGGTGAGAAGTTTCAAAGCCCCCATGCTAAAGGATAACGCTGTCCAAGCTGCAAAATCCTTTACTAATGCACTCTACAGGCACCTACAAGAATGCATGGATCATGCTATCCCGAACAAAACCAAGACTCACTCCTCCAAGAAAAGGAAACCAGTCTGGTGGACCCCTGCCATAAACAAGCTATAAAATAGAAGGAGGAAACCAGTACAGAAAAGAGTAAACTCCCAAGAAGGGAAGACATCCCTGATCAGTATCAGCAAGAAACTACATTCCCTCATAAAATCATCCAAGGCTAGCTTCGAAAGAAAAATTGCCATGGACTCCAAAGATAACCACAAGGCATTCTTTTGCTATGTCAAGAATCTAAGTGGCAATTCTCAGATCTGCTTGGAGTTAGTGCAGAATGGCACAAAATACACTGAACCAACTGATATAGCCAACATCCTGGCAGACAGGTTCAGTGCAAATTTCACCCCCCTCTCACCCCCATAAGGGCCCATAACTATACTTAGAAGAATGTAGTGCCCCTGAAATCACAGACACTCAGGTTAAAACAGCCCTTTCCAAAGCCAAAAACACAGCATCAATGGGACCAGATGGTGTCCCAGGCTGCATCCTACATGAGCTCAAAGATGAACTAACCCCTCGCCTAAACACACTGTCCTTGCCACAGGCTATGTGCCCACAGAGTGGCACACAGCAACAGTTATTCTGCTCCACAAAGGTGGAGCCACAATGGGCCCTGGGAACTATTGCCCTATAAGCCTGACTAGCTTGGTCTGCAAAGCTATGGAGTGCATCATCATGGATCTTATTAACAGAGACATTGGGCACCTCCAAACACTGGACCCTACCCAGTTCACCTTTGTTAAGGGCAGATCATGCCTCCTAAACCTGGTGGACTTCTTTGAGACAGTTACCAAGGCTATAGATGAGGGAAAGGTTGTCCACACAGCCTACCTAGACCTCGCAAAGGCCTTCGACACCATTCCCCACTCAGGTATTATAGACAAGCTCACCAGCCTGACCATAAACCCCTACATCACGAGATGGGTTGCCAACTGGCTCATGGAAAGAACCCACATGGTAAGAGTTGTGGGAGCTAGGTCTGACTCTAAACTGGTTACAAGTGGCGTTCCCCAGGGCTCAGTCCTAGGACCCCTCCTGTTCTGCATATACTTCTCAGAGGTACAGGCAAGCACAGGAGGACTATGACTGACCAAGTTCATATATGACTGCAAGCTAGGGGATATAATTGACTCTCTGGCTGACAAAGACATCCTCCAAAAGGGTCTCACTGAGACAGATACCTGGTGTCAAAACCATGGCCTCAAGCTAAATGCCAAAAAGTGCATAGTCATCCCCTTTGGAAAAAACAAAGTACTCACAAACTATCACATAGGTGGTAACCCCCTAAGTACAGAATACATAATAAGGGATCTGGGGACCCAAGTAGATAGTAACCTCTCCTTTGATAATCACATTGCCAAAATGGTTAGAAAATCCTTCTATGTGGCCCACCTAATCACAAAAGGGTTTGCATCCAGATCGAAAGAGGTCATTGGGCCCCTCTACGCATCACTCATCAGACCCATCATACAGTACAATGCCCCATTTGGGATTTACCTTACAAGACACCTGCAATAACTGAAAAGACCACAGAAGTACCTCACCAAGAGGATCACAGGCATCAAGCAGATGCCCTATGCAGCTCGACTGAAGAAACTCCAGCTGTACTCAGTTGCATACCACCTACTCAGAGGTGATCTCTGCCTGACATACAAGGCCATGCCCAACCCAGAATTAATGGACATGCTCCACCTAAAGAAAACCTTATCCCCTCAAGCCACATGCTCCAGGGATCTAAACCTCACCACAACAATAAATAGGACGTGCTGGAGGGATAGATTCCTGTCCCAGGGACTTCCCATGCTTTGGAACAAGATTCCAATCTACATTAGGCAGAGCTCCTCGCTAACACTCTTCAAAAGAAACCTTGATGAGTGGATGGGAAACAGAAAGTTTACCCCGGGGATCACTTCAATGGCTCTGCTGGACAGAGGCACAAGGAATTAATCTAAGGGGATGGCGAAAGCCAATGCATTCCAGCAAGGCTTATAAATGCCTTCGGGCAGATAGCTTAGTACCTACCTATGGACCTATGAACCTATGAACATTTATTTACCCTTGTAAGACACATGAAAAACCATGTTAGTATGAAAGACCAGGCAGGATAATGCTCACCCACTTGGCTTGCCTGTGCAGTGCTTTTGTACCGTTTAACCAGAAACCATTTAACTGCAAATGTAATACTGGCTTTTAAAAGCTGGTATTGCATTAAAGAAATATGGTTTTCAGGTGATTGTGTTTTTCCCTCTCTACCCACACAAGCTACATTATTGACACAGGCAGGGGAAACATTTATAACATTTATGGGGAAAAAAAAACATTTCTGGAGACCAGGAGGATCTAGTACTGAAATCGGCTCTTGCAAGTTGACGCATCATGCCTCTCAACTGTCCAGATTTCATTCTCACATTTTGAATCTGTTCCTCATAAAATTTGTGGTCTTCTGAATTTTTTAAGGCAAACTAGTAAGGATTGAATTTACTAAACAGTGACAAGCATTTGAGTTTCAGTCTACATATCCTTTGGAAAAATGCATGGTAACTTCAGACCTTTTATTCTGGCAACTTTGCTGGTTTCTAAGAGCAATGTTTAAAATGTGTCATTATTAGTGCTTCAGCCGAGATTCTCACCAGCCATCGTAGACCGGTATGCATCTATGCCTAGCAGAACTGTACACTCACCTAGCATTGGATTTTAATGAAAATAATCGCATCAGGATACTGCTGATGTTTGTTAAAGAACCCTTCTTTTTTTTCTTTCTGTTTTTTTTTTTTTTTTTTACTTTAAATTGTAGCAAACTGCTTGCTACAGTGTAACAAGCAGATGCTACAGTTTAGCTCACACACAGAACTCAGGATTAACCACAAATGTAATACCGGCTTTTAAAAGCCGTTATTGCATTAAAGAAAAATCATGATCACTTAATTGTGGTTTTCCCTGTCCACCTACCATAGCTGCACTACTGACACAGGCAGGAGAAACACTTATAAATGTAGGAAAAAAAATAATTAAAAAAAATGGAGATCGAGAGCATCTAGTCTCACTGAGTAAGGACTGAGATCGGCTCTTGCAAGTTAATGATACATGCATCTCAACTGTCTTGATTTTTGTTTCACATTTTGAGTCTGTTCCTCAGAGAATTTGTGGTTTTCTGTATTTTTTGTGGCTAATCAGTAAGGACTGAATTTACTAAACAGGCTACACATCCTTCAGAAAATGTATGGCAACACCAGACCTTTTTATTTTAGCAACTTTCTAGGTTTCTGTAAGCATTATTTAAAATGTGTCCCTGTTTTTGGAGCTTTACCCCCCAGTCATTATTTTTGTGTTTGTTCAAAAACAAGGCAGAAACAAGTACTTAGCACTGTCACAGGGAACACATTCACTGAGTGTCTTATCCAAGAGGAAAGTAAAACAAAACTGGAACACAGGTTTGAACACCTGAAAAAAAAAAAACTTTAAAGTCGTGGATGGGATTTTTAGAACGTCATTACTGATGTCACAAGTTAACTGCGGTGGTGGTGCTGCAGTAGTATCGTCGCCTCACAGTCAGACGTTGTACTGTTCGATTCTCAGCTAGAGCGTCTTCTGTGTGGAGACATGTGTGAATGGACGTACCTTCGTTGAAGGTTGTGCGTCAGGGCCGGCAACTCGGCATGTAAAAATCTACTGACAATCATTAGCGGACCGGAGTTCTGCTGTGGCGACCCCTAACCGGGAAAAGCCGAAAGACACAACATTACTGATGTCACAAACAGGGAGGTGATCAGCTAAGTGAGTGGCAATGTTTTCAGCTTTGAGCCGAGGCAGAAATGCCATTTTAGCTACAAGATAGTGTCCCTTTAACATCAAAGACTCTAATTATAGCTACAGTTTTAAGATCTGTGAATGCAACACAAACCATCTCAGCCCAATAACACCTATTAATCACAGGGGTCAGACCTCTTGCACTTTAACACCGCACTACAGTTGTGACTTTGAAATGAACAATTAACTTAGCTATATTTTCATGCTTGTCATTCAAACATTCCTTAAACTGCTGTAGTAGAAATGGCCAGTAATGACAATCAAAGGAAATAAAGTAATCTAAACCAGCAGAGTGATGGCGAGAGTCAAAAGTAGGCAGTCACAGTACTGCTGTAAGAGAGAAAAGCATAGTAAGCGATCCTCACGGCTGTCACTGTAAAATTATATCAGTAAGGTGAAGTCATTGGCTGTAAAACAAAATCATGCTACCCATGGTGGCCTCCTTCCAGGGCATTTTGGGGTGTAACTAATTAGAAAATAATAACCACTTAATGTGATACCGAGACGTTAGTAATGCAGAAATGTTCAACGTATGCTGAAAACTATATTTTTTCAGGTTTTTGTGTACGGTTCTCTTTTAAGTGCTTTATGACTTTGAAAGCTGGCAAAGCACGTAATATTTTTTTCTCTGTAACTAGTTATACATAGAGCAGACAAAGCCCTACGCACTACAAAGACTTATGATCGGGTCTCCAATCATAACTTTTAATTATGTGTTCTGGACATGGATGTCAAGATACACTCTTGAGCTTCACTCCTGAGGTTAATTTCTTGGCATCCATGTCTTGACCACATAATAAACAAGTAATGATTGGTGAACTGATCATAATCCTCTATGTTATGCACCTTTTAAAACTGTTACTCTTATACTGTGCATCACAGCACACACAATAACGTATGTTAAATGTGCTTCTACAGCTCTTGAAGTTTATCACACTCACATATGTGTACAAGTGCATGCATGCACACAGATACACACATACACACATGCACATGCACACACGCACACACACACACACACACACACACACACACACACACACACACACACACACACACACACACACACACACACACACACATTAAAGTGCAACAGCCAACAGGATGAAGAGCTTACATCTTTGAAAGTTTTTGCTGTGTAACAAAGTATGCTACAATTTTCAAGACTGTAAAACACAAATATGTTACGCTTGTACATTTCTTTTTTCTGTAACTGACTACATCAAGGCAGCTAAAGTTGCATATACTACAAAGAACTCTGACTAGGTTTTTCTAAACACCACTTCTTGTTATGTGTTTGTCACATACACGCCAAGATTTACTCTAGCTTCACTCTGCTCTTGAGGTGAATTTCTTGACATCCACATACTGAACACATAGCAAGGTGTTTATGTACAGAATACTGACCATAACTCTCTACATAATTAGTAAGTTGATGGATTTGCTCCATTAGACTAATCAGTGTGCGCCTTGTTTCCTAGAAATGCAGCCACAAAATAATGTCTGATATGTGCAGTCTGCATGCTCTCCCTGTGTTTGTATGGGTTTTCTCCAGATGCTCTGGGTTCCTCCCTCATTCCGAAGACATGCAGTAACTGGACTGGACACACTAAACTGGTCATAGGTGTGACAGTGTGTGCATGTGTGTGGTATGAACAAACTATTGTGGCCCGGCTAGTCACATGGTAGAGTAAACATTGGCTGTAGATGATAGTCACTGTTGATGTGACATCCTGACATATGTGCAAAAACTTGTGAATGGATGGATCAATGGATAGAAAACAGAAATCTTTCTCAGTAAATGCAAACTATGAATCACAGGTATAACATCAGTTAAGCAAATAGTGTACACGTTGAGAGAAAGACAGAGAGAAGCAATGAGGACAGGTACTGACAGACAAGAAGCTTAGTCCATTTACTTTTCCAAGAAAGAACGCAATACTCATAACTAATATTTGAAGTGCAAAATGAATCACAAACCAAGTCACAGTTAAGATTCCCATACATATGAAACACTTTTCTGAAATAGAGTGTTAATCAGAAAATGCTGCTACAGGTTGAAAAAATTATAAAACTATTACTTTTCAGAAAATAAGTTGTATGCACCTCAGTACCTTCACTAGTAGTTATAAGCTTGCAACATAAATTAATATTCAACAGTGAAAGTGGTACAGGATGCAAAGTGCACCTTACCATAGAGAACATGAACAGAACCGATGTAAACAAATATGCTCAAAATAGGTGGTGCAGCCCTGCTGGCATCACTCCTTTCAGAAGTGAAGGGTGGAGCAATGCTAGTGTCCACTGCATACCCCACTCATGGTATTGTTGGACGAGTGTATCGGATAGGGAAAACATGAAAAAGACTTGAATTTACCCCTAATGGCTGTCCACATGATGGCCCCTTCTCAACAGACCTTTGCCTCCAGTGATGGGGGTGCAAATTAGTCAATTGTTCAAGAGGGAATTGATGACTGGCAGCTGTAAAGGGCAAAGGGAATATTTTCTTGATGATATGCAATACAAAATAACACTATCTGATGTTGTCTTTTTCATTTATTCGTCAACTGATGGGTTCAGATCCGAGACTCGGATCTAACATATCCAGTTCTACCAGATCCTCAGATCTAAAACTCTTGAGCTCCTCCTTTACCCACAATGCCCCACCAATCTAACATACATGCCGCCATTCAGCTTCAGACGTGGATCCTGCCCCATACCTCTCACTGTACAGATTTTCAAAGAATGTCCAAATTTTTGCCTAAAATGTTTGCTTCGTTCCTCATAAAATTTGTGTTTTTCTGTATTTTTGTGGCAAAGCAGTGAGGGCAGAATTTACTAAATAATGACAGTCATTTGAGTTTCAGACTTCATAGCCTTCAGAAAATGCATGGTAACACAAGACCTTTTATTCTAGGAACTTTCTAAGTTTATAAGATCAATATTTAAAGTGTGTCCCTATTTTTGGGGATTTGTCCCCCCATTATTTTTGGGTTTGTCCAGATTTTTTTGTGCTAAGAGTTTGAGAGCTATGCTTGTCGCTCTCTAACTTTGGGAGTTAATTTCAAAACTTTTTGTGATTTACATTTTAGAAAAAGTTTTTTCTTATACCTAATCTTACCTCTTCCTATCTCCTTTGCCAATTTTTCTAATATCTTTTATCCAATTTCTGTTTTAGCTACCAGTTTATCGGTACTTCTCTAGGTACCATTGTTCATACTTTCTTATTTGAAAACTTATACTTAATCTTTATAGTACCCTTTAGACTTACATTGTTGGCAGCTGTTTCTATCTATTCCTGTTTTTCTTCCTTTTATTCTTCTTCTTAAAAAAAAATCCTTATTTACATAGTTTTTAACACTTTCTTCATTTGTAGTTTTCCAGTATGGCCAAGAAGCCTACCAAGTTTAAAAAGTGCATTATCTGTGGGCATAAAATCCCTAACTCAGATGCCCACAGGGAATGTATATATTGCTTAGGACCAGCTCATTTGGATGCAGATTGCTCTGTTTGCTCTCAGTTCATTTCCAGAGCTCTTAATGATTGTATAAACAAGGTAGTGTTGAAAGGCCTTCTCCCTTCTACTTCTTCTGCTTCTGTAGCTGGGGCTTAATACCCCTCTAAGAAACCAGACAAGGGGAAGCCAGACTCAGTTTCTAAGGATAAAGAGTCATAAGGGTCACCAGACAACTCTTCCTCATCAGCTCCTTCATTGGAGCCTAAAACAACAATGCTAAAAAAGTGAGATCTGACAACTTTGGATTCTACTGGTTCTAAATCTAAGTCTCTCCAAATCCTAACTCCTCTGCTCCTACCAGATCTGGTCACTTCATGGCTCCCTTCACCTTTCTTTGAGGGATCCCTCTACAGGCATTCAAGACCTCCATCCTTCACATCTTCTCTTAGGTCTTCCAGAAGCTTATCTGAATCTAATGTGGATAGGATGATGAGAAAATGTTTTCCCCCTTGGTCTCTCTTTCTCTGATCCAACCCACTGTTTTGGAGCCCTTGGATCCAAGACCCTTGGGGGTGTCCTCCCTGGATCCAAGATGGTCTGTTCTTCAACTCTGCTAACTTCCCCAAGTCTCCTAGCGCCAAGTCTTTCAGAACTAGAGGAATCTTGAAGCTGAATCTTCATCTCTGTGTCCAGGGGGATGAGATTGACTCGAAAGCTGTTGGAGCCATCTCTCCCCCTTGGGCTTTGGCACTGGACAGCTTGGATCTGACTCCATCCTCAGGTGGAGTGCTTGTGGGGTTGCAGGAGCTGACGGTTCAGGACTTATCAGCTCCTTTGCCATCAGTTTCTGTTTCCCCAAGGCATTCTGCCTTTGAGGATGTGGAGAGGGCCTTCTCTTTGCCTAGAAAAAGGACATCCTAACCCTCCTCGGATTAGATGACTTTGCTTCCTTTGGTTCTCTACTCTGAGCTTCATTCTTTCATTCCACTGGTGTTCCTGGAGGCTTTAGAGTTTGGCCTGGCTACTTATTGGGTGACTCCCCTGGCTGATAAACTCATAAATCTTGTTTCTCACCAAGCAAGGAAGGAGCTGGATAATACAGAGCCAATCCCTAAATGACCTGATAACATTTTAGCTCCTCCTAATAACTGGATACACTGGAGCAAAGGGGTCCCGGTTGATGTCATGGTTGTAGCAGCAGCCACCAAAAGAGCTTGTGCAACAGAATTCTTCTGTCCATCTCCCTATCAGGGAGTCCAGGGCCTCAGACAGATTTGGTAAGAGCATGTATGCTTCAGCAACCTTTATGCTGTGGTCACTGAATTACCTGACACATTGGGTCTATATTATAAGCTCGATCGCTTAACTTGTCGAACGCAGAAACATCGACAGCTAAACTGTGAAAGCTTAAAATCGTGAATGGCCATTTGTGTGAATTTTTCATCGGGAAAGAATTTGCTTGGCAGTTATTGGGAATTTGCCCTTTCCCCTATGTAGAGCAATTTCGGTGTTGGTATATTTAGTTTGGGGGAAGTGTGTGGGGGTGAAGATTATTTTAATTTTTGATGGTCAAGCAAATTCTTTCATGATGAAAAAATTTGCATAAGTGGCGGTTCGCAATTTTAAGCTTTCACCGTTTAGCTGTTGATGTTTCAACGTTCGACAAGCTAAGCGGTCGAGTTTCTAATACAGACCCTGGCATATATTACAAGATCACAAAAAGATTTGTCCAAAGAGCTTTCCAAATCTTTTTCTGGGTTCATGTCTACTGAGGACCAAAATAGAGTCTCCTCACAACTGGTCACCCTCCAGTTGATTTCTAATGCATCCGTAAGGCTGATCTCCCATACAGCAGAAGGTATCTCATGGGCGGCAGGTTCAGGCATAGCCATTAGGAGACATGCTTGGATGTGACTATGTGATTTTGCAGAGCACTTTAAGTCTTCATTCAACAATGCTCCCTTTGATGGATCTTTCTTATTTAGCTGCAAGATAAGGACACTCTCTCCAAATTTGAGCAAGAGGGAAAGACCCTGTCTTCCCTGGGTGTATGTTTTTCAACTACTCAAAGATCTTTCTCAATGAATAAATGGGGAAGTAGAAAAATGTGGTTTCACAAATCCCAGGGTCCTTTTCAAGACTCACATGGAGACAGTTCCCCCAGAGGCAGAGGGGGGAACTCAAATGGAAGACTCTGTCCCCATGGCAGAGGTGACCTGCAGAAATAGGGCTTCCAGGATTCTTTTTCAGACAACTCTTCCAGTGCTTCTGAAGGGAGGCCTGACTGTTACCCTCTAGAGGCATTTGGGGGACTTTTGTCTCTACACCAAAGAGCCTGCCTTTCTAGAGGTTATGTCATACATTTTCCCAAATCTATCCTAAAAAAATTAAAATAATCCCCAGTATTCTGCCTAATCAGAGGGAAGCAGCAGCATTAGAAATAGAAAAGATATTAGAAAAAAAAGAGTCATCCAAGAGGTCCCCCTACACCAGAGAGGATCCAGGAGTTATTTAAGATTGTTCTTCTTGGTGCCATAAAAGACAGGGGATGTGAGACCATTTCTGGATCTCAGCAAACTAAACCAATTTGTGCAATATTCAAGCTTCTGGATGGTCATGGCTCAGTCCATTTTACCTCTACTGCAAAAGGACGTTTGGATGTGCTCAGTAGACCTTCAGGATGCAGATCACATCAAAATGAACAAGAGCTCCAGGAGATATCTGCAGTTCTGACTCGGAGCCAGTTATTACCAGTTCAGAGCACTGCCGTTTGGTCTCATCATAGCCTCCAAGATATTCACCAAATGCAAGGTAGTGGCAACTCACTTGAGACTGCTGGAATTCTGAGTGTTTCCATACTTAGATGATTGGCTGCTATCTACACCAATCAGTTGTCAACTCCTACAAACAAGGGACTACTTGTTCCAGTTGTACATCCATCTTGGCATCATACCCAATTACAACAAATTGCAACTAACACCTATGCGTAGTCTGGAGTTCATAGGTGTCTGCCTGGACACAGTCAATCAGAGAGTCTCCCTTCCTCCTGCTTAACTCCAGATACTAAGGTTATAGGTTAGGAAAGTAATTCAAAATTCTTCTCCTACTGTGCAACTAATTTTACAAGTCTTGGGATCCATGGCAGCTGCTATCACCCTCATTCCTCTGGCCAGGTTTCACATGTGAATGTTTCACCAGACCCTGTCAATCCAATGGTCCATTCTTCAACATCCTTTAACTGCTCCAGTCAAGATCATTCAGGTATGCTAAAGGTATCCTCTTTGTTAGATTCATTCAAATTAACTCTCTGAAGGTCATCCATTTGTTCTCCCCTGCCCACAGCCATGGTGACTATGGTCCTCCCAACTAGGATTGGAAGCACTACTTGGGAAGGACAGTCCAAGGTACGTGGTCCCCCATAGAGGCCAAGATGCATATCAATGTCCTGGAAATGACAGCAGTTTTTCTAGCACTGCAGGCCTTTCAAGATGTTCTCCGATCCAAGACAATTGTTATTCAGACAGACACTATGTCAGTAGTCTGGTAACAGATGGTATTACTGTGGAAGTTTGGTAGTTAGGATTTAAAAAATGATAAAGATCTGGAAGGTTTTATTTAACAGTATTTTAAGAGGAGAAGAACCAGCATCCTAGAAGAAGGTGGTGGTAATGGTAATACCTAAAGAGGGTAAAGATCCATTGGATCCAGCTTCATACAGGCCCATTTCAATACTAAACTATGATTATAAAGTGTTTATGTCTATAATGGCTAAAAGAATGTCAAAAGTGATACCAAAAGTGATAGATATGGATCAGTGTGGTTTTGTCGAGGGGAGGAAACATTTGACAATATTAACAGAACATTGATGTAGAATGTAAGAAAGTACCACTTTTATTGGTGGGTCTTAATGCAGAAAAAGCATTTGACAGAGTAGACTGGGACTTCATGAGCAGGGTAATGAAAACATTTGCTTTCCCTGATGCAATCATAAGGTTGATTAGAATATATGAGGGATTGGAGGCATGAATTAAAGTGGGTGGGGTCCTCTCAGATAATTTCTGCTTGAATAGAGGGACCATGCGGGGTTGTCCACTTTCCCCTTTGTTGTTTGCATTATATTTAGAACCATTGGCAAAGAAAATAAGGGACTCAGAAATTCAAGGATATAATTGGTATGGTAGCCAGGAAAAGCTGACTCTATTTGCAGATGATATTATTCTATACATGACAAAACCAGAAAGGGACATTACAGTGTTGTGGAACATTTTAAGACAGTTTCATATCTTCTTGGGATACAAAATTAATGAAGCTAAAACAAAGGCAATAGTGCACCAATACAAAACTGGTCCAACAATATCCATATTTATGGGGACATGATAAAATTAAATATTTAGGAGTATGGATTAGAAATGACTCTGTGGTGGCAGCTAAGGATATGTGGGAAGAGACTAAACAGAAAATAATACAAAAATTGAGAAACTGGAAGTTTTGTAATATGGGTATGAATACTAAGATACAAGCCATTAAAATGTTTTTAGTCCCTTTAGTCTTATACACAGATCAGGCATACTTTTATTAACTGGAAGAGAATTTGTGGATAGCAATTAAAAAAGGGTTGAAGGATTTTATCTGGGAAGGGAAGACAGCAAGGGTCAAGTGGGATAAGCTTATTCTACCAACAGAACAAGGTGGACTAGGATTATATAATCTGAGGGGGTATTTTAGAGCAACACAGTTAAGCTCTTATACATAGCACAAGCAGAAAACTATAATTCAAAGTGGAAAGGAATGATGCTGACACAGGGAGGAAGCTCAAGAAATAAGGAGAGATTGGGAGGTTAGATGCAGACTCTTAAGGAGAACAACCAAAATCATACAGAGTATTATATTCATAAAATAGCAGGGAGTATTCTAAGAACTAAACCAGCATGCGAATGGAGAAATGAGATTTTGCTGATAGGGTTGACTGTGGTTAGGGATAGGGATGCAGATAATAGGCAAAAGAGGCGCTGGAATTTATTATAGAAACTGGCAAAGGAACCAAGGTATTGGGAGCAAATAACTAGAAAGGGAAAGGTAATAGAATCGGAAGAGGCCAAGAATTTATTTGGACTGCAGGTTAGAAATTGCCTTCCCTATCAAGGATTGATATCAGCGTATAGGCAAAGAGAAAGAAATAGGGGCTCCTAAATGAAAGAACAGCACTGATAGAATTTTCAATAGAATGTAGAACAGAAATTGCCATTAAAAAAGAATAATTAGTAAAGCATATAAAATATTGCATTATAAGAATCAATCAGAGGAGCTTACAAAGGATTGGGAAGAGATATTGGATAAGCAATTCACAAAGAGACAATGGGGGGATATATGTGTATCTCCCAAATATGCAAGAAAGTCTAGAAGATTTAGGATCTTTGTCTGGAACTGTTTACATAGGTACTTTTATATCCCAAGTAGACTCCAAAGAATTTTTCCTCAGGTGGATAGCAAATGTTGGAGGTGTGACGAGCAAGAAAGAGGTATCTGGGAACATATTTTTTGGAAGTGTGATGAGCTGGCAGACTTTTGGGATTCCCTGCAGGCCACTCTGTTGGAGATGTTGGGTGAGCAGATTGGGCTGACTGGGATGATGTTTTTTGAGTTATGATACAGAATCGGAATTGCCTAGACATAGTTAAGCTTTGCTGAGTTTAATTATGGTGGCTGCCAAAAAAAGCAATTACTAGAAAATGGAAATCAAAGTCTAAACCAACATTACTAGAAGTAGTGAATATAGTAACAGAGATAAAACAACTGGAATTGGAATCTTTAGAAAAGGGATGGAGCAAACTACATAGGAAAAAATAGAATTGTGGGAACAATATATGCAGAGCAGGAATGAGGTTTAAGAGGCAGGATTTGAATGAGCTATATAATGCTTAACTGACAATGACTGGATGGTTTATAAGTGATGTATAATGTTTACAAATACAGTTGTTTCAATGGTGTCTGTGATGTAAACTGATTGTAACTAAAGTGATATCATTTTGTATGTTTTTCATTTATATAAATGTAAGATTGCCTTTGTCATATGTGTAAATTTAATAAAGATGTTTGGGAAAAAAAAATAAGGGTTGAAAATAAAATACGTCAGTGGCCTGGTACATCATCAAATAGGGAGGGACCAAATTTTATCTACTTTGTCAAAAAGATATGGAAGTGTGGCAAGGGGTGATTGTCTCTGGATTCTTTCTAATAGCAATGAGCATTCCAGGGAAAATTAGTGTAATTGTGGACAAACTAATTAGGTACATTCTGATGCCTCATGAGTGGTCTCTCAATGTGAAAGTGGTGGACAGAATTTTCTGTTGATGGAGTCAGCCATGCTGCAACCTGTTTGCATCTCCCGTAAATAAGTGCACTAGGTTTCTTTGCCCTGATCCCTCCAATGAGGGAGTTATCAAGAGATACTGTAGCCCATGATTGGCCCACTTGTCTCCTTTATGCTCACCCACCATTCCCTGTCATCCCCAAATTTCTACAGAAAGTATTCCAGTTGAAATGCACAGTAATTCTCATTGCATCCTTCTGGTGTCATCAAATTTGGTTCCCCTTTATCTGGCCTTACCTTCTACATCTGCCCTGGATACTGAATACAACTCCAGACCTCCTGTCTCACACAACTGAGATGACTCATCCAGACTTAACAGGCCTCAAATGGACTGCATGGTTTCTCCAATTCCATTGATTGCTAGACGGCCTAGGCTCTCCTCTCTGGTCTGTCATATTTTGTTATCTTCTCAAAAACTTTCCACTAGAAAGATTTACAAAAGTGAATGGAAGAGATTTGTATTCTGGGCCCTTAGCAGGGATCTGGACCCCCTTTTGGACCCTGTACTATCTATTCTTTAATTTTTAGATTCAATTTTCAATGAAGGCACTAGTTTTTCAACTATTAAGGTCCAATTGGCTGCCATTTTTAACTTGCACCTGGGCAAAAAATGACTCTACCTTAGCTTCTTCTAAATTATGTAAAACTTTTCTTAAAGGAGCCTTTTTGCTTAGACCTCTATTAAAGGATCTTACTCTTCCTTGGGATTTAACTATTGTACTTCAGGCCTTAACCCAAACTTCCTTTGAGCCATTAGCCAGGACAGACCTAAAATGTTTGTCTTGGAAAACCATTTTTCTGGTCACTATTACATCAGATAGGTGTGTATCTGAACACCATGCTCTATCTTCTAAACCTCCTTACCTGGTCTTCCACAAAAACAGTGTGTCCTTGTGGACCAACCCATCTTTTTTGCCTAAGGTAGCTTCTGAGTCCACCATTAACTCGATCATTAACCTCCTAGTTTTCTTTTCAAAATGTTCAAATAAGGGAGAGTATATGCTCCATCTATTGGACGTGCATAGACAACTTTACTTTTATCTCCATAGAACCAAGGACTTCAGGAAGAATGGCCAGTTGTCTGTTTCTTTCTGTCCTAACAGATTGGGAAAACCCGTTTCCAAAGTTACACTGGCCATATGGTTAACTGATTGTATCTCCTTTGGCTATAGTAAAAAGGATTATCCTTGCCTAAGCCTCCTACAGCTAACTTCATGAGGTCTATAGTGGTCTCTTCAGCTTTTTGGTCAAGGGTTTCCTTAGGTGACATTTGTACAGCTACAGCTTGGATTAATTTCATACTTTTATTGCTCATTACAAATTGGATTTGGTTTCTAGGAACAGGGCTGCCTTTGACTCTGCAGTACAGTAGAGAGTTGATTATCCAAACTAATTGGGACCTAGGGTAGTTTGGTTAATCAAACATACATTGAACCAGATAAAAAAAAAATTCTAAAATCTTTTTTTTTTCTGCATGCAGGAAATACATTGTTCAACCACTGAGCAATTCCAGTGGACAATAAAGAATATTTTTCACACGAGCAGGCTACAAGCTCAAAAATCACTCAGAAGTGACTACATATTATGTTTACATATTCAGACTTTATGATTTTTCCTACTCAAAATTTGGAAGGATGTGTTCGGATAATTGACTGTTTGGATAATTGATGTTCAGATAATCAACTCTCTACTGTACTCTGAAATATCCTTCCATGAGGGCCACCCAAGGTTTGAGTAGCTGGGGACTCTGTCCCATCAGTTGAGGAATGAATGAAAAGGACAAGAAAAAAGTTATGCACTCACCATAATGTTCCATTTGTGTTATCCATTTTCATTCTTCTTCAGTTTGCTGCCCACTTGCCCCCATTCCTTTGCTTCTGGAAAGATCTACGAGTTTTTACAGGAGCCCTTGTTCCTTGTTTGAGCTCCAGTTTCCTTTTTCCTTTCTGTCTTTGGTAACTTCTTTAAAATATAGTACCTTTACATCTATGGGCAGAAAAGTTGATCTGAAGTATGTTAGGTTGGAGGGGCATTGTGTGCAAAGGGAGGAGCTAGAGAGTTTTGGATTTGAGGATCTGTTAGAAGGTGCTGAGTCAAATTCAAGTATTGGATCCAAGCCCATCAGTTGAGGAAAAATGAAAATGGACAACACAGATAGAATGTTATGGTGAGTATATAGCTTTTCTGTTTAAGAGATATATTTCAAGCAATTTTGTTAGCCAAACAGATTAGTCATTTTATTAGACTTTTGTTCAATACAAGAGGAAACATTTTTCCAAAGACTGTAGGGGTATACCTAAGGGAACAGATGTATATGTAAAGGAACTGAAAAACAGAACCGCAGACCATGTTTCATAAACTAATGGCTCTTTAATAAGAAATGGAATAATTTGTGGTATTAAAGATGATTTAAAAGTTACAGACTTAAGGGAAAAATACTTGACATTCTCAAAAGCTTTGTATGTTTTCAGAGCAAATTAAATTACTACTGCACTGTTAAAAAAACTAAATGATGAAATGTATGTGTTTAAATAATATGTGAGTCAAATAAGACAGAAAGAAAAAAACAAAGGCAGATTGTATTACAAAAGTAATCTGAAAAAAAAGTCTTGAATGTAGTGCCACAAAGAAAGGATCCAAGACTGAGGTAAGAGAAAACATCACATCACTGAAATCCAGGTATTGCCTATACATGCCTATAAGCATGACAGGAAACCTTATTTGGATCTTAATCAAACCTACAGAACCTGTGCTTAAATACATTTTGCAAAATGCTTCAGATGTAAAAATACTCAATAATGTGGAGTCAGAAAATACATCAGAGACAAGTATACCAACCAGAATTCAGGGAAAAACACTGAAAATTAATGGATAGGATGTGGGATTCAAATTAGATATTGGTGCAGATGGCAATATCTTGTCAGAAAATACATGTAAAGGTTTTAGTCTGTTTAACTCTGGAGAAAGATATGGGTACAATTTAACATACTCTGATCAGCAGGTGGCACTATCAAGTCAGAAGATACTGACTAAAAAACTAAAGCCTTCAGTCTTCTTTTTCAAATAGTTGGTACTTAAGAAGTGAATTTTCCTAAAATTTTGGGTCATGTGGCTTTTAAGAAGCTAGGTCTGGTAGAAAGAATTCACAGGGTAAACCCAGACAAAGCATGCATAGGAAATCAAGCACATTAGCATGGATAATTTCAGATACTATATAACGCTACAGCAGTGATAACATGGAAACATTTTAGATATTGTATAAAGGCAAAGCAGTGATATCCCACATGACTATTTGATTTATTTATAGGCTTAGAAAGCTTGTCAAGAGAATATCACATACAAATAAAATCTGATACAGTGCCAGTGATTTGTGTACCCAGGTAAAGAATGCTGAATAGCAGCTGAAGCAAATAGAAAATGTAAATATCATTAAGAAGCAGTTAGAATTAACATAATGGAGGAATAGTTCAATTATCCTAGAGAATAAAGATAAGATTCACATTTGTATTGATCCATGAGATCTGAATAGAGTGATTAAAACAGAACACTACCCATTAGTTACAGCTGAAGAAGCAGTCTCAAAAATACCAAATACTAATCTTTTCTCAGTACTAGATACAGAGCAATATTTCTGGCAGATAAATTTAGATCAAGAAAGTTAAAACGTTGTACATTTCATACACAATTTGGAAGATACAAGACTTTTGTTTGGCATTCTATCAGCACTAATTTTCACAGAACTTCTGTCCTGGTGAATGAAGACAAGGATAGTGGTATAAGCATGATTGATGATGCATTACTATAGGATTACACACGGGAAGGGCATGACAAGAGACTGATACAGTCCCTGCACTGGCCCAGTAAACAAGGAGCCTCAATCCTCACCACCAGCAACAATGGGGAACATACACACTGGGAGGATGACAAGTGCACACACAGTAAAGTGCAATTTCCCTTAAGAGCACACAGAGATCACAGTCAGTCTGGGGCTGGTTTCTCCCTCTTTCTTCAGATCCCCAGTAAGACTCCCCACTGGCACAGCTATAGGGTTGAGATCTCAGTTAAGTGGTCAAGCCAAAACCTCCAGCACCCTCTCTGTCCAACCAGTGCTTCATATCCCTGCCCAAGTATCTAACACACACACACTTTGAGATTTGATTTATATACAAACATACACACACACCTGGGAAAGGCTATCACAGGTTTGCTATCTATGCCCCCTTCTGATCTGACTATAAGGTAGTTCCAGCTGCCACCAGCCAACTCTTTATCAGCTACTTAAAGCCCTTAACAAAGGGCGTCCAATCCTACTGTGTAATGTTACTGTTATCCAAATGGTAGTCTGCCTAAGAGCAAGGCTATTTAGGAGTGGCCTGCACAGTGTCACCATATAGAGATTCAAGTGCTCTGTGAGCCTAAATATGTATCACAGATATCAGCCGCAAAGATAGGTTTAAATATCTTAAATATCTAATAATAAATAATAAAAGAACAAGACAATACTCAGTAAATAATCAGTTACATCAGAGTTCAAAATCACAGGAAATATTTAAAACAACATTGCAGGTCAGTCTCAAATAAAGAAAACATCTAAGCTATACTTTACTATATTCCTATATAAATATAAAAGAGTTACTAGGCCCTAAAAACTTACTTACAGCAAGGAAAGTGCAGAAGGTGGTGATGAGTGGATGTTCTTGTTAAGTCAAAGACAAAATACAAAATGCACATTCTATCTCTGAAAGCGTTCTTAAATTAACATCAAATATTGCTGCTGGGTTAGCTTGGATGACATCACTTTTTGTCACCTGACTTTTAGTTCCCAAGCTAAACCCCTTTCGTCAGAAACTAACATAATTTAACATTTCTCTGTTAAAAATACATAGCCTTCAGATGTTTGATCAGAGCTGTGCAGCTGCTAGGAAGTCATAAAGCAATAAAACATTTCTGTATCTCAAACCTAGTAATTACTTCTCTTCTAAGACACTACAAAAACTTCTAGCTCTAGACATTGTGTCTGCTCCTGAACTGAATCTGAGAGGTAACTTTTATAGCACAATCATAAAGCAATTTAATTTCAACTTATTTTCTTGAAGTTTTGCAAGTTAACTCTCTATGGTCTAGTTTCTACTGTTATACATTTAAAGAATTACAATACTTTATATACATTTGTATTCTAAGCCAGCAGGATAAGCTGTGGTTATATTTTAGCTCAGTACTTTACACCTTTACACACACTTCTGCATGAATCATATCAATATTCACAAATGACACAGAATTATTTGCAAAATTCCAGATAGCTGGGCTGGCAGTATTTCCTATTGTGACACAGCTGCTAAACAGGTTAAGATGCATAATGTCAAACAAAACAAGAGCAAATGAAAATTTAGAGTGACACATTTGTAATACATGGGTTATAGTCTCTTATGTCTGAAGTTCTGAAACTTGATCCAGAAACAATTCAGGCTACAGTGTAAATGCCAAAGCCAGAAGACAAGCATGCATAACAGAAACTTTTAAGAATGCTATACTATTTTTGCTAATTTTTCCCCCAATATTTCAGAAATAGTTATGCCATTAAATGAACAGTTAAGAGTATAATGTTGCCTGGTAATGGAAGTATAAAAACTGATTTTGAAATGTAAAAGAAACTAATCACAGATACTCCAGTATTAAAGTAGTATGACACAAGTAAACCAGTTGTTTTGCATACAGGCATCAGTTGATATGGTGTAAGAGTCATGATCCTGAAAGAGAAAGCTACCCATGTGTCAAGAGCATTTAAATATGCACATTTTAGATATGCTTACATTGAAAAGAAGTGTGTAGATGTGGGAAAGTCCATGACTATCTAAGTAAAGAAGTCCAAGTGGAAATAGATCATATACCCTTGCAACAGACATCAGAAAGTCCACCTACAAGACACAAATGAAATTGGAGAAAATATTAATGCATTTATATAAATATGATATGGTAGTGATATATAGACCAAGCGAGGAACTACGTATAATGCATGCACTGGGTAGAACAGAAATTTAGTTTAATTTTTCTTCCAAGGAAGAGATGTGTCCAAGGCTTATTGTTCAAAGATGACAAAATAATGTTTCCCAGTTCCACAAGATGAAATAGGCCTGCTCACTAAATAATGAATTACATGAATGTGCTTAAATTCAGGGTCTGAGTGTACTTATCTTCAGAAAATACATGACTGCATAGCTAAATATTTTGGAAAAAATACTGCCATCTGGAACATCAGGGTAATAAAATTATCTATAGAATGATCAGAAAGGCAATTCTGGTTTCAAGCACCAGGAAGAAAATTAGCTACTTGCTTTTTTTTAGTGAGTAATACCAAAGTAAGAAACTACTAGAACTGTAGAGCATAATTTTGGAAGAAGAATGTGCTGTTGACTGATCCACAAAAAACAAAATCAACACTCTACTCTTCTGGGCCCAGAAGGTATCACATTTACTGTTTGCCAACAATAGAGAGCAGTGGCAAATGCATTTTTTTGCCCTGTCTGAGTATGGTATGCCTTTAATTACCTCTTTCTCAAAGAAAAATGTCAAGAGACTGCAAACTGTCAATAACGTCTGCAGATGGTCTAATACTATCAGAGAAAACTAATATCCTCTGCGTGAGGTGCGAGGCTAAAGGGAATGAATCCTTTCTTGGGTCATGGCTGAAAAGGGTCTCTAGACCAGTCCACATACCTAGTTACCAAAGAGTAAATAAATAAAATAAAATAGTTATTTCCCTTGCCCACATAACTGAGAACCACTTCCATACCCTCCACAAAGCAAACTGGCCTCTAGTCACACATTAAGTAAAGTTACTTTTTGGGAGTGCAGTCGTCAAATTCTGAGACCAAGGGACATTCCACTTCTTTGCTAATGCTTATTGTCATGGACCTGTAATTACCCATCAGACCCTTACAAACTGTTTTAACTTCTCTGCAAATTCCTAGAACAAAACTACAGTACTCTAAATACAGCTTGTCTGTGCTGGCACCTCAGACTTGAGAATCTCTTCTTACGGCATGCACACCTAAAGGAGACGTCCTCCTGTACTTCCTTCAGAAAAGAATAAAAAAAAAAACTTTTTATTCAGAGATGCAGTCTGGAAATGCCATAATTGTGCCGCTGTAACCTAATTCCCTTTCCCTGTCAAAAACATCTTCTTCATCCTATTATGCTGCATGGCCATTGGTCACTGCTTTCTCAAAACCTCCACACTGTCTACTGCCTTATGTTTCTCCTATCCTTTGTTTTCCCTCTCTTATTTTACAACTGTATGCTTGTATACATTTCTTTCAATTGCATCATTATTTCTATTACTACTTAAAACCTCCATTTTTTTCTGTTTTTCTGCTTCTCCCACTTATGTCTTCCTTATTCTTACTACTGACTACTTAAATATCTTCTTTCCAGACATATCACTATTACTTTTACTACCACTGCTACCCGACTCAAGTTAAGTATAATTGTACTCTTTTGGTATAGTTGTTACCACAATTCTGTTGCTTTATTCTTTGTCTGCCATATCATTATTTTCATATATCCCAGGATGAATTCAAAATGATCAATAGAGACCAGGGTTCTACCCTGATCAACAAATTCAAATAAATAAAATGTTGTTATATTATAGTCCCTGAAATCTACACATCCACATTTTTCCATCACAGGAGTTATAGTTTACTATAATTACATGTTGCTTTAAATTCTATGGGAGAGAGTTTAAAACCACACCAATTATGTTTATAACTCATCTCCTCTTTTCAATATATGTAGGGTGAAATTATTGGCAGTGAACATATCCACTGAAATAAGTAACACATCAGTCATAAGGTTTTATACAAGTCCAAGTATGGAGCCATCTGGTCAAACACTTCTGTGCCGAGCAACTTTTATGTATTGAAAAGTTCTGTTCAATGCTAGGCAAAGACTGTAATGTACTCTATATTAATTGAGAAACTTATTCATCATTTAATGCACTGGATAAGGAGCTTCCTAAGTACCTAGGCAGCAAAGTGATCACAACTGTTCACCTGGGACATGTAGAAATAATAACTAATGGAGAACACTATTAATCTGTCACCAGTATTGGATTATATGCTTAAGCTTCTTAATGGTTTCCTTGGCTGTAAGCTTATTTAAGAATATAGTCAGGAAACAAAAGATCCTTGACATTATGTTATCCTGCCCAGGTGTATCAATTATAAACATTACTCTTTGACCACCATTAGTTGGCAGTTGAGTCCATGTTGGCATTTTGTGGGATATTAAAATATTTAAGACAAAAAAAGAATATTAGGAGTTCTTCATGGTAAAACATTTTATCAGGTCAGTTATGATAAAAGTCTAGATGAGTAAATTAAACGGGACTAGGGAAGCGAAGGGAAGTGAAACATCCTTCCATAAGTAAATGTTGGAAATATTTCGATAACATAATTGGTGATATGATAAATAAGCAGGCTTCACCAGGTAAAAGAAACTCAAAGATATTTATTAATAAACTTGTTAAGAGAAGCAGGTATTATTACATAATATAACTGAAGTACTTTGCAAAGATTAACAAGGAAAGATACAAAAGAAACCTAGGTGGGGATACATGAGGCAGGAGGAAAGCTTTCTTCAACTATATAAGGTGCATCACTAAGGGAAAGTCACATAGAGTATCAATTTAAGGGGACATGCTGAATATAGATAACAGGAAAATAGCTGAAGCATTCTGTAAAACTTCATTTGAAAAGCCTTTGACCACTACTCCCATGATTCTTACAGTGGAAGCATGTGAAAGTGCCTGAGTAACTGGGGAAATGGTATAGTTTCTTGAAATAAAATCAGGTAGGATTCAGCAAATCATCCAAATGGCCTTAATGGTTATGTTCTAAGCAAGATTAAAGATTCATTAATCTCATGTTTAATTTACATTTTTGAGTAATGTTTATTTACTTGTTTTGTAACTGATATACAGAAAATGGCTACCTGTACATAAAAAGTGGAGAGTCCAGAAGTACTAATAACTGTAGGCCAGTCAGCATGGCCAGTACTATGAGTAAAAACTCTAGGCAATGGGTTCTAAAACTGTTCCATCAAACCTTTTGCTGGTAGCTGGTTCAGAACACCACCAATTCACTTCAGGTCATTCATATACATTTTATTTGGTAAACTTTTGTATGAGTTTAATGGTTGCTACTACTGCTGGTACACCAGTAGAAATTATTTATCTGGGTTCTGTTTGGGTGGAACAGTGGTGCAGCGGTTAACATTGTTGCCTCACAGCAAGAGGTTCTCGGGTTCGATTCTCGGCTGGGGTGCCTTCTGTGTGGAGTTTGCATGTTCTCCCTGTGTTCGCGTGGGTTTCCTCCGGGTACTCCGGTTTCCTCCCACATTCCAAAAACATGCATCTGGAGCATTTCTCCCCGGGCCTCCGCTGAAACCAGGCTCGGTGGAACCTAGTCGGACATTCCCGGTCAACAAATGTAAAATAAAATAAATAAATAAATAAGTCATTTGATACAGTCCCTCATAGAACCATACTTGACACCCTTTCAAAGCTGAAATGCATTAACAGATTAATTTGTAATTGACTTAGGAATACTATTGAAACTGGGGACTTAACTTCACAACCCAGCCTTAACAACTTTGTGTCTACCTCCCCAAGAAATCAGTGTGCCTCGTAGGCAAATCCACAGATGACTCAAAAATTGTCAGCATGGTATACTAATAAAATTGATCAACATGTTCTTCAGAGGATTATTATATTCTCTGTATGTTTGGACATCCAGTAACCAAATTGTATTTAATACAAAATGTATAATTATGCATATTGGATATATCAACAGTAAATAACTTTACCAAAGTTAACAATTAGTTATCATCTGTTGACCACTATAGAGACCTTGGTGTAACTCTTGGTTATAAACTTATGTGTAGCTAGAAAATGTTATGGCACGATTAAAACCTTCTTGAGACCTGCATCATAGAGACACCCTGATGTAATCGTGCCATTTTTTAAAACTTTGATAAGATCACAAATTGATTAATATACTGCTTTGTGCATTTACACAATCAAAGATACAAAAAAAAAAAAAAAACAAAAAAAAAATGTAGATTTCTTGTTTGTAAACAGTATCTACAAACTGACTCTGTTACAGACTGCATGGCAAACTCGTATGAGGATTTTGAGTGTGTTTAAATTCACACACTGTAATTAGCTGCGAAAAATGCTTAAGAGGATACATCAGTCACATCTGGGAATAATGGACTGCAAAGAAAGATGAGTCATATCTAGGAATACTGAACTGCAATAAAACAGCAAGCAATGCAATGTTTAGGCCTGGATTGTCAGCTCAAACAAAATAAGCAGTAAAGCGTTATGCCATCTCAGTGTGTATCTTAATAAAAGTCCAAAAGAAGTGATGATAACTTTCCCAGTTCCAAATCATCCTTGGAGCTTAGTGGGAACTTATTTGTTCCAGTTCATTCAACCCACACTTATGAGTGAGCACCTATGGTTACTCAGGCATCTTCGCTGGTAGATTCAGAAATGTCAGGATGCACCATATGTTTAGTCAGGCACGTAACCTTTAGTCATAATATGACAGCTTAACAGATACTTTTAATACCTCAGCATCTTGCACCTAATGCAAAGCAGTATGGGGTATGCACAGTCTAAAACGGGCAATTCTGGTTTCGAGTTTATGACTTTCGAGTTTAGAGAAATTCGATCATATGAAGGGGATATATATATATATATATATATATATATATATATATATATACACACAAATGCTTTACCAGCTTTTTTGCATTTATTGCATCTCCTCTTAAGAGGAACAAATCTTTTTTTTTCTAAATTACAAAATATGATTGCCCAGACTCTGGACTGATATTGCAAAAGCATAAGGCTAGTGCATACAAACAATACAATTATTTATGA
Organism: Protopterus annectens; assembly: GCF_019279795.1. NCBI lineage: Eukaryota > Metazoa > Chordata > Ceratodontiformes > Protopteridae > Protopterus > Protopterus annectens. Next base: position 102,612,431 of record NC_056744.1, on the reverse strand, counting down.
AACAGTGGGAAATGCAGCATTAGCAAGAAGTTTCAAAGTTACATAAATTTCCCCATAACACTGTCTCACATCTTTTATCATTTTGGAATACGGATTTCTCGATCCTTCTGTTATTTGAATACCATTCAAACTGGAACTGGAAGAAGAATGAAAAGTTATAAAAGGAAAACTTTGAGATCAGGGTATTATAACAAATATTATAACTTTTACAGTCACTAAACAAAACTGAGTCAAAAACATTAGCAACAGTCATAACAGATTGCATTGTTTGGACAGCACATGGTCTGTTATTGCTAGTAGCTGAAATCCAACTACCACCCTTCTCTCAGATGTTCTGTTGAGATAGATCTGTTGTCGGCACAAGTGGAAATTCACTGGCGATTGATCTGATCATTCTCAGTTCAAACTGTCTTGACTGGTCCTCTGGAACAATGTATTTAGGTCGACACTCACCAGGAACCAACTGGATAAGTCTTCTGTTTCATGTAATCGTGGTATCATCTTTTATACCATGTAGCAATATGGTTCAGTAGTTTCTACACTGCAGCTCCTGTTGTGTCCCCCTTTCCCCCTTTTTTCCCCACTCCCACTTTAACTAGACTACTTGGTGAGGCTGAATGATGGGTAAAGACTGTACAGGATATCAGTAATAAAACTTTGTATGAAGCGTTGACTTATTTGATCATTTTTGTTAGACTAAATTGTATAGAATTAAATTATGCTCAGATATTGAGTTTACCATTGGCATGTTGATTTGCATTTGACTTCCAAGCATTAGCTGTGAAGGGCTTATTTGGGTATAAATGTGTGGAGTAACTCACAATGCCATGAGAGCTGTGCAAGGATCTATTAGTCTGAACATCTTTTTGACTGTTTGTACTGCTCCTTCAGCTTCACCATTTGACTCCGGATAGTGAGGAGTTGACACAGTGTGGGCAAAACCATAGTCAGCAACAAACTGTTGAAACTCACTAGACAAACTGTGTACCAATGTCTGTTACCAGTTCAATAGACAGCCCATAACTTGAAAACATTGTTTTATATCTGGCTATTTGTTAACTAGTCATAGCAGACACATGGATTATTTCTATGTCAAGAGAGTAATAGTCTACTATTATAAGGTAGTGTCTGCCTTCAAACTCACATATGCCAGCAGCTATCTTCTTTCATGGACCTTGGGTAAGGGTGTTGGTATAAGTAGCCCTCCTGTTTGTGATAGTTGGTGCACAATACAGAACTGATACTTGCACACAAAGAAAACAATGTCTTGGTTGGTTGATATTTGTCTACCGCACTTAATTTTGTCTCTTTCTTGCTATTTGTTATGACCTTGATGATGTTTATATATCTGATGCATCATTTCTGTTTGCTGAGATAGGGGTGCTATAATTATGTCTTAATAAAACAAGCCATCATGCTGAACTTGCATAGTACTTACAAGTGAAGCCATTTGGTTTGTGTCCAGTAATTTGGCAATCCACTCTACAGAAAATAGATAGTTTGCAGATCTTGGTCATTCTGAGTAGCTCACTTAAGCTTATCTAGTCTCTTGGCAGTTACTGATCTAGTCATCGTTATGATCAGCACAAAAGTGACACCCATTTCTACATCAGGCAATGGCTAGTCACATATAGGATTTCTAGATAATACATCATCAACAACTAGTTGTCGTCTAGGTATGTGTGTTGCTCTGGCATTGAACCTCTTCAGTCTCATTAATAGTCTGGCACCTTGGTGGCACGTTGTCCAGATCATGTGAGATAATTAGTGGAACTAATGGCTTGTGGGTAGTCTGAAGTTAGAAACTTTCATGCCTTAATTGGTACTTGGAGAAGTTCTCTCAGACCCATACACTTCCCAGCAATGGAGCTCTTGTTAACATTTTTTTTTTTTACTTTGCTTGGGTTTGAGTACATCCAAATGAGTCAGATACATCTTTTTTAACAAGTTAATGATGAAACACTGTTGAAACATATGTTATAAACTTGCTAAACTAATTAATCATGTCTAGGGCTTTCCCTAACTCAGTTATATATGATGAAGTTTGCAAGTTTGCTGTTATTCTGACCTTACTTGCATCTGGTCTGATTCCACTAGCACTTATGCTATGCCCAAATTATTGCAGCTCTAATTTAACAATGCAGTATTTTTCTTGGCTCAACTTTAAATCAGAATTCTTTCTAATAAGTCTTATTATAGTCTGCAGCCCTGCCTCTAACCTTGAATCAAGTATGTCTTTATCTGCACCAAATACTTGGATATCATCCACATTACCACTGCCAGCTGGCCCATCAAATACACGTTACTTTACTCCAAAAAAATTCATATGCTGAGGTTATATCAAGTTTGTTCTTCTTTCGGATTTTCCCAGTTAGGGGTTTCCATAGCAGAACTCCAGTCCGCTAATGATTGGCAGTAGATTTTTACAGTGCCAAGGTGCCAGCTCGACGCCCAACCTTCAACGAAGGCACGCCCATTTACGCATGTTTTTCGAATGCCACTCAACCACAGGGAGGACATGCAGACTCCACACAGAAGGCGCTCCAGCCAAGAATCAAACGAGAGAACCTCTTGCTGTATGGTGACAACGATACCGTTGCAACACCGTGGCCATTGAGGTTATATCAAATGACAGCAGTTTAAAACAGAACCTTCCTGTAGGTGTAGTGAAGGTTATCCGCTTTTGACTTTATTTATCTAAAGCTATTTGCCAGAACCTATTGGAAGCATCTATCATGGAAAATCACTTTGCATTGATAAGACTAGGTGCTAGGTCCTTTTAGTGTAAGTAAAACTAAGCTTTCACACACAACTGCATCATTGAACATTTTTGTATCAACACATTTATGCCCTCAATAATGTAAGGGCTTGGCATTTGATTAAGTTCTGCTTGTACACTGGACAGCATAGGAAATGGCACCCTCCACACACAGTGTAGTCAAGGCATATGGGATAACATTAAGATTTAGCTTAGTTTTTACTGGTTCACAATCGATCAGATCTGCTTCATCAAACCTGTTTGCACTGACTTCACTTATCCTGACAATTAATCCATTTGCATGCCACACCTGTGATGAGCAGGTTATTTATGTGCAGACCATTGAGCACATAAACAGGGAACTCATACACATGCCCTTCCAGTTAGACACGGCTAGAAACTTACTAATACACTTGAGTTTGCCTGGAGGGCTGCATACTTCAGTCTGACTTCATGCACAGTACAGTTGTGTAAGAACACTTACCGTAATGGTAGATGCTCGAATGAATCACTGCTGCAGAAGCCTTAGCTGTATGGCTTACATCCTGCCAAGGATATAACAGCAGGACAGTCTTCCAAAGCCATAGGCCACCCCCCACAAACACTCAGGCTGCTGGTGGCATGAGCTCCAGAGGGAGAAAACCAGCATCCTTCAGTTAACCTTTAGTTACTTCTCTTTTTTTTCAAATATTTTTATTTTTCTTCTTCTCATTTTGTTTGCATATTTCAGCTCCAGTCATTTTACAAGCCACAATTCAGTTTCATTGTAGAAGAGTTACACTTATATTTAGGTGCATCTTGTTGCAAGAAAGCTTTCAGTATTACAACAAAATACACAAAATAGATAACACTCTATATACAATGTATACAAGTGCTACATAAATGTCAACTTCTGGTTAATATTTGTGAGACGGTTTACATGCTGTTTATAACTGCTAAATATGAGGTTTACATACTCATGAAAGAATATTTCTTATGCCCTTTTCAGTTTGCATTCACACTAATTTGCCTTTTCTTGTCTATCTATTCTTTTAAGATATGATCCAGGAGACTCCAGTATTTTAGAAAATAAGAATATTTACTTTGGTTATTCATTATCAGTTTATGTGCTGATATATACTTCATTGCCATACTTCTGAAGCTCTCCCATGACATTTTGGTTTGACCTAACCAGTTCTTAGTAATGTTACAATTTTACTAAAGAGAAGTGGGTGATTAGAATATGCAGATTAAGCTTGGATATTTTTTGCGAAATGATATGCAAAATTGCAAATTCCCGTGATGTGGATTTTTGATATCCCATCTTCTCTAGTCTGACTCTCAGTGAGCACCATAGTTTATAAGTACATTTACAGCTCCAGAAGATATGGAATAGGTCTGCTATTTGTGAGTAGCTGCACGGACAGTTTGGGGAAACTTGCGAGTTGAAATTGTTGAGTATTTCTGGGGTACAGTAAGCATTGTTAGTTATCATTCGTTGAGTATACACGAGTTTCTTAAAATGGATTCATTTTAATGTTGATTTGACGGATTTAGACTTTTGTTTTTCAGTAATTTCTTTGAGCTTTTCAGCCCGGTATTTTGAATACAAAATAGATATTTGATATCTGAGGGATATTATTAACCTATAGCATTTTTTTCCTTAAGGTTGGTAAGTTTCATAACATATTGCATGTACTTGTGTCTTTATTGTTTATTTCAAAATCTCCTATTATTGAAGTGCACAGTTCTCTAATTACCCTTAGCATTATAATGTATCCTTTTGGAAGGTTAAGTACATTCCTTGTGTCCTCTAAGGATTTTTTATTATGTCTGTAAATATCCCAAGTGTTGCATTTCTTAATGAGTGGATATTTGTCCAAGTTTATCATCTCATTATTTAATCTGAGGTTTGGATTCAGATGTATTGCTTGCAACAGGATATAAGTATTTGTTGCGTTTAGTGCTTCCATCATTTTTTGAAATCTAATTATTCTATGTTTTAATGAAATATGAAATCTGCTATCTTTTAGATTTTCCTGCTTTATAAATTGAAGAGTTTTGGGATTGATTTTACTGTTTTTGACATAGCCATTCCATAATTTAATCCATAGTGGATACCGTTCTTTACCCTTGGGATTATATTCAGCAACTTGAATAATCCTATTTGAACAAATTACATCATAATATAAGTTAAAGTCAGGTAGTCCCAGTTTTCCCTTTTCCTTAGGATGCATTAACTTCTGATAGCTGATTCTGACAGACTTAGGGTACCAGATGAACTTAGCTAAAGCTATATTTAGTTTCTTAAAGAAGTTTTTCTGAACTATTAAATTTGTTGCTGAACAAACAACGGCCACACCGATGATAAAACTGTGCATAGAAAATTAAATAAAAACATTGTAAAGAAGGTCCAAGCACAGAATCACGGCAGAAAACACAAGTGAAACCAAATAAAATCCAATAGACTCCAGCACAACTGCAATAAAAACTTTAATACACAAAGGTAAGCGCTTTCACAATCTACAAGTTTTTATTGCAGTTGTGCTGGAGTCTATTGGATTTTATTTGGTTTCACTTGTGTTTTTTGCCGTGGTTCTGTGATTGGACCTTCTTTACAATGTATTAAATTTGTTGCATTGAATTGAAATAATAACCATGGGAGGATATTCAATTCTATAATTGCTGCTTTCAAAAGAAAGGATAGCTTCATTTTTCCCCATCTCTGGATATCCTGTTCAATGACTGCCCATATCTTTAGTAAGTTATTCCTCATGAATAGTTTTGGGTTATGTTCAATGGCTATTCCTAAGTATTTTAGAGAGTATTTTAATTTTATTTCCAAAACAGGAAAATATAATTCAGTGTGACCTAATGGATTGAAAGGGAAAATTAGGGATTTTGAGGGATTAATGTCATAGTTTGAAACTTTTGATAAGCTGTTAACTGAGTCTAGGATTTTGCTCACGTCAGAGTTAGGGAGTGTGAAATATAAGTCTAAATCATCAAGAAAGACTGTTAGTGCAATTTTCTTATTAAACATTTCTGGAATATGATGAGACATTTTTTGGTTTATGCGTAAAAATAGAGGTTCTATATATAAGTTAAAGACATATGGAGATAGAAGACATCTTTGTCTGGTCCCATTTAGAATTTTTATTGAATATGAATTTGTTTTAGTAATATATAGAATGTATAAGTGCTTTCATATAAATTGTTTATTCTTTTGGCTTTTCCTGGTTAGGAATCACCACAGTGGATCACCAGTCCACAGATTGATTGGCAGTGGCATTTTTATGGTGTTCAGTTACTAGCCCGGTGCACAACCCTCACAGAAGGCACACCCATACACACACACACCTACCTGCATGTTTTTAAAACTTAGTCAACTGCAGTGAGGACATGCAGATTCCACACAGAAGGAGCGCCAACCAAGAAACGAACCAGAGAACCTCTTGCTGTGAGGTGACAATGCTAACTACTGCACCACCAAGGCCTCCCTGCACCACTGCAGCCTAGATTCTGTACAATAGTTTATTTCTGTCTTTAAGAATATTTCTGATATTAGTAAGAAGTCTAATCTAGACCACAATTTATAACATTGTGAGTAGCATGTGAATTTTATTGTAGATGGATTTTTCCTCCTGTAGCAATGCAGGTAGAATAAGTTAAAGTCTGTTTTTAGATTGTTTATCGCTATGGAGGCCTGGGTGTTATACGTTTTGCCTTTACTTACTTATCTGTTACAGGGCGATACTTTTAAATACTGAGTCCTGAGCCAGAAAAGGTGAGTCAGGTAGGATATGCTATTGATAAATACATTCCAGTCACCTCCTATTATATAGTAGTAGTTTTGAAATCAAGTTAGGATGTTACATATTTATATGATAAAATCTTGTTATTTCGCACATGGACTATATAGGCTCAACAAAATTATTTTTTTATTATATTTTGAAATCCCTGTGGTATATCAAATAGGGCAGTATAGTAAATAAAAAGTTTAGGTTTATTTTGTCAAAGGCTTTACATGCATCTAAAGCAAGGGCATAGATAGGGTTTTTATTTTTTTTAGATAGCAAGATCATTGTATCTAAGGTTAATGTGTTATCACACGTCTGCCTACCAATCATATATCCCGAATATCCAGGTGATATTATGTTTGGTAATACTTTTTTCAGTATATTTGCAAACAATGCAGCTACAATTTTGATGTCTAGATTTATGAGAGAAATTGGTCTGTAGTTTCTTGGGTTTTTGTTATTAGATTTTCCTTTAGGTATAAAAATTGTCTGAATTATTTAAATCCAGATCTGCAATGCCATATTCTCTTATATAGCTATATATTTTCAGTAAAAGTTTTGAAATTTTTTTTGTCCAAATGATTTATAAAACTCAGCAGTAGAACCATCAGGTTTAGGAGCTTTACTTATTTTCAGACTATTTATTACTGAGAAGATTTCTTGTTGCATGAAAGGATCCTTAAGTAGATCTTTCTGTGTTTGATTTATCTTTGGGAAGTATAGATTCTTTTGAAAAGTATCTCTCTCTAATTCCACAGTTTTTATTTTTTGTGGGCTATATAGTTTAGTATATAAATCTTCAAAAATGTTGATAATTCTTTGATTAGTATTATATGTGTTCCCTTGGTATTCCATTTCTGTTATTGTAAGGGCGCTATTGTTAACATTTACTATCCTTGCTCGTAATCTTGGGGAGTTTGTGCCCATTCTGAGTACTTTGCTAAGGTTCTCATTTCCGTGAAAGAGAATTGTTCTGTATGTATTATATATAATTCTTTTTGTAAGTTATACATCTGTTCTTCCAGTACTGAGTTTGGGTTCAGTTTTTTTTGGGCTGATTCTTCTATTTTGATTATTTTTTCTTTTAGTTTTGTCTCTTTCTCTTTATATATTTTTTATAGTATGACTCTTTTTTTAATCAAAATTCCCCTAATCCTTGCTTTACTTGGTGTCCATTGAATATTATAGGGAATATCTGTCTACATTACATCATGATAGAGTTCATCTAATATGTTGTTAATTTCCTGTATTATATCCTTTTTCTGTGGTATCTTTGGATTTAGGGACCAGTTTATACCCTTTGTTTTCAGACTTAGATCACTTTATAATAATTATAATAATAAATATTCATGCAGCACATAACTCTTTCAGATCTATCCCTGTGCCTACCCACAAAACTGTCACATCTGGTGGAGATTAACAATTTCCAACCAAGAGATATGTTTCTTTTTTTGCAAGTTAGAATTCAACATTTTATGATACCCCTATTTAATAATTTTTCCAAAACCTTTATATTACAAAAAACTAATAACAAGATACACTAAGAATAGCATATCCTACCTGACTCACCTTTTCTGGCTCACGACTCAGTATTTAAAAGTATCGCCCAAATTATATAACCTTCCTTTTAAATTGTACTTAACTTTGATTGACCTTATCTAATAGTATTATCCTGTTTTTGTATTTTTGTATTTCTTCATTTTTCACAGAGTTAAATGTTTGCAATTTACTGTTTCTGGACTTGCATTTTTCATGTGATTTAGTACACCAAGAAACAGTAGTTACAATGATAACAGCCATACGTCTCATTTAAGATAGTTAAGATATAACCAGTGCTGATTCTTAAATGCTACTTGGAACAACAATCATATACCATAACCATTTTGCAAGATTTCAGTACTTTGCTGTTTCATGTTCCTCCATTAACTGACCATCGGAGTACCCTTGGTGTCTAGGAAGACTGTCCATAACAATCTGTTTTTAGATGCAACAAAAAAGTAGAAATTGTACAGAGAGATATTTCATAATAAAACAAAGGTATTTTAGAAGTTTAACACTATACAAGCAAACATCATATCACTTGTTTCCAAGTGCTGTAACAACAAGAGATATAACTAATCAGAACAGCTGTATTGCCTTTAAAGTTTGATGCATGTGAAAGAAATGTTATTTCTTAACATTTGAATCTAACACAAGAAACAGATTGCATTTGTTTGGAATTACTTCTATCAACCAGTATAAGGAGCATACAATATGTAATTACTATTGCACTTCAGAAGAATGAATTATGTCATGTTTGCCCATTTAAAAGTGAGCTCCAATCATGTTTTCCCTTCTTTTGAGGTTACGTATCACAATTTGGCTCCTTTATTTATAGGAGCTCTCAAGTATATAAAAATAGAACATTTCAGATTACTTTTTTAAGCATAAGTATTTTACTAGTACTTTCTAATAAACACATATAGCATAACTAACAATTTAAAGTCACAAAAATTTCAATTTGGGAATGAGAGAGAATTTATAACAATAATAACTTTACGTAGTTCGCATGTATCTTGTATGTAAGAGTACTAGTAAGAGAAGCATTATAACATTATTTTTTTCCACTGACTGGTTTATGGTCTAAAATTACTTTCAATGGAATTTACTGGAGTTACGAGGGTTATGAAACATTTACTTTAGCCATATTTAAAATTCCTTGTGACATAGTTGCATAACTTGCTTCTTAGACAAAAGCCATTGGTACTCCAGTTATTACAATGTTTGTTTTCCATATGACTATTACTTATACCTTGAAACAAGAACTTCTTCAGAACAGTTGTCACTAAGCGCACAAGCATTTAAATACAAAATAAATTAATCACATGACCTTAATTATCAGTGAATACATAATTATATACAAATCAAATTACTAAAATACATGTCATACAACAACACATACATTGAATAACATTAAAACTTCATACAGTACTTAAATAAATACTGAATAGATGTTAAATCCTATTTAATTGTAGGAAACATTTGCTATTAATAACATCATTCAGCCCAGGTGGGTGATCTGCATTAAGCAAGATCTGCTATATTGTTTCCTTACATTCTAACTGAACTTTAAAATTGCCAGAAAACAAACTAGAATCAACTTTTTCCAAAATTGAAAATCTAAACTTTTTAAATTCTTCACAACCTAAAGCGTGCCTTGCTAAAGCATTAGACTGGTCTTTTGTCTTTATTGCTAAATTATGTTCGTAAATACACTTATGTAATGCTCTTATGGTTTTACCCACATAAAATTGTTCACAGGAATCACACATAGCTAAATATACCACATTGCATGTCTTACAATTATAGTGCCCCTTACTATGAATTATTTTATTTAGATATTTTATAAAAATAATGCTGTTACCTGAAATGTACCTACATTGTCTACACCCATTACAAGGAAAAGTTCCATAACAACATACCTCTTTAGATATATTTTTGACATTCTCAACAATGGTCTTGATACTAAATGTTTTTTTATATGTAAATAAAGGAACTTTACCAATAATGGAGCACAATTCATTATTACCAAGTATAACTTTCCAGTTTTCACAAATGATATTTCTAACTACAGTCATTTCATTGGATATAGGAATAGGAAAAGCCAACTTATAATCACACACACGCCCAATATTAGTGGTAGTACTGGAGCTGATTATACTTCTAAAATTAGAACTGGATGTACATAAAATAGGACATGCAACATTAGATCTCAATTGTTGTACCTCTTTCAAAATATTCATGAGCCATGCACCATCATATCCTCTTGAAACAAAAAAAGTAATTAGTTTATCTGCCTCTTCTGAAAACAACATGTCATTGCTGGTCAATCTACTCAGACGAATAAATTGTCCCTTGACCACACCTCTTTTCATAAAATTAGGATGCAAACTATCACGATGTAAATATTGGTTTACAAAACTAGATTTTCTAAAAATGTTGCTTTCAAAATTATGATTAACTGGAGTTATGTATAAATTTAAATCCAGAAAATTAATACTTTCACCAAAATGCCCTATAGTAAACTTTAGAAATTGGGTGGAACTATTCAAATAACTAACAAATTCGTAAAAAGATGCCTCATTTCCACTCCACAGAAAAAATAAATCATCTATATATCTCTTGTAGAACATAATATGGTGAGCAGAGGAATAGGTGTATAAAAATTTGATTTCCCACATGGCCATGACCAAGTTCGCAAAACTCGGGGCAACTCGTGACCCCATAGCAACCCCCGAGATTTGTTGGAAATACATATCCTCAAATTGAAAAAAAATATTTTCCAAAATAACATCCATCAATGCACAAATAGTACTCAATAAACTGTTATCCATGTCTGTGTAGTTGCTAAGATATTCCCTCAAAAAATTAACTCCAATATCCTGATTAATACTAGTATAGAGCGAAACTACGTCTAAAGATGCAAAATGAAAGGTTTTATCGTCTATGCTAAATTGACCCAAAAGTTCTAAAAGGTGCCATGAATCCCTTAAATAGGATTTAACTTTTTGGACAATAGGATTTAACCATTTGTCCAACCAAACAGAAATGAATTCTGTTTTTGAACCACGAGCTGAAATTATGGGTCTAAATGGAATACTTTCACAAGCTTTGTGAAGCTTGGGAATGCCAAAAATAACAGCTAATTTTGGAAATTCATTACTCAAAAAATCATAAGTAGAAGCATCAATATTTCCCTGAGTAAATAAATCAAACAAAATATAATCTACTTTCTTGAAATTATGAGAAATAAATTCTCGTGTTACTTCTTTATAACAATTTTGATCACTAAGTAATGATTTCATAGCAATACTGTAATCACTTGCATTCATAATTACTATTATACCCCCTTTATCAGCTCTCATTATTCGCCAATCACTCTTATGGGCAATATAATTCAAAGCTTCCCTCTCATCAGGGTCTAAATTGTATGAATTGTTACAACTGTGATTACCTATTTGTCTAAAATCCTGTTCACACAGCTTACCAAAAACTGCTAGCGTAGAGTTCAATAAAGGATTAAATGTACTTTTTTTCTTTAGAACATTATTATCAGAATCAAGCTGAGCTATTCCTTCAAAAATATATTTTAAATTTAGCTTCCTAAGATAAAGTTTGAAATCAACAATGAGTCTAGGAACATTCACAATATTAGAAGGAATGAATGAAAAACCTTTCTGTAAAACAGAAACAATGTTCGAAGATAAACACTCATTAGATAAATTCAAAACAGTAATATTAAAGTTCAGTTCTTTTTGCCATTCCTCCCTTTTCCTTTGTTCCATGTCTGCACCTTCCCAGACCACCTTGGAACTTTGGTGTTCCCTGACTTGTCCATCAGAAAAGGAACCTTTTTATTCACATTAGACACCACACTAGCAAAAGAAGTGTTAGCATTTGTGCTAATACTTGTAATATTGCCAACATTAAGTTCACCAATGTGATTATTGTCAATTGGGACATTATGTTGAACAGGAGCAACATTATTATTTACCAAATTGTCATTAACTATAGCTGGACAATTATTAGATACGTTGGCTAAAGCCCCCTCCACAGGTTTCTTTTTGAGAGGATACGCAGTGTTGTTTTTATAAGCCAACATATCTCTTTTCAGTTTCTTTTGCTTCCTTTAAAATTACCAGAAAACAAACTAGAATCAACTTTTTCCAAAATTGAAAATCTAAACTTTTTAAATTCTTCACAACCTAAAGCGTGCCTTGCTAAAGCATTAGACTCATGTAAAAATGACATTTTCACTTTAGAAAAGTTATGTACGAAGAGTGTGTCCTTGCAACTGGAGATTTTCTATTTAGAAGAAAATGTTCGTAATAAGTGTGTTCCGTTTGGCTTAAGGTGCTTCAAGTTTCCAAATTGTGTCATGCAGGGCAAGCGTTTGTACAGTGAACTGGTTGAGGTATTTAATAATACTGGTGTAGCCTTTATGAACTTGTTGATAGATCATTATAAAGTTGAATTAATGCATTTAAAGGAACAAACAGAACTTCTTGATGCCAAGATCAGGTCTTCCAGTATTTTCAACCAGTTGACTTCTCTTTATTTTGGCATAAATGCCAAATTGGAAAGAGTTTGTGCTTCCATTGTAGAAAGGAAGCAAAAGAAACTGAAAAGAGATATGTTGGCTTATAAAAACAACACTGCGTATCCTCTCAAAAAGAAACCTGTGGAGGGTGCTTTAGCCAACGTATCTAATGATAGTCCAGCTATAGTTAATGACAATTTGGTAAATAATAATGTTGCTCCTGTTCAACATAATGTCCCAATTGACAATAATCACATTGGTGAGCTTAATGTTGGCAATATTACAAGTATTAACACAAATGCTAACACTTCTTTTGCCAGTGTGGTTTCTAATGGGAATAAAAAGATTCCTTTTCTGATGGACAAGTCAGGGAACACCAAAGTTCCAAGGTGGTCTGGGAAGGTGCAGATGAGGAACAAAGGAAAAGGGAGGAATCGCAAAAAGAACTGAACTTTAATATTACTGTTTTGAATTTAACTAATGAGTGTTTATCTTCGAACATTGTTTCTGTTTTACAGAAAGGTTTTTCATTCATTCCTTCTAATATTGTGAATGTTCCTAGACTCATTGTTGATTTCAAACTTTATCTTAGGAAGCTAAATTTAAAATATATTTTTGAAGGAATAGCTCAGCTTGATTCTGATAATAATGTACTAAAGAAAAAAAGTACATTTAATCCTTTATTGAACTCTACGCTAGCAGTTTTTGGTAAGCTGTGTGAACAGGATTTTAGACAAATAGGTAATCACAGTTGTAATAATTCATACAATTTAGACCCTGATGAGAGGGAAGCTTTGACTTATATTGCCCATAAGAGTGATTGGCGAATAATGAGAGCTGATAAAGGGGGTATAATAGTAATTATGAATGCAAGTGATTACAGTATTGCTATGAAATCATTACTTAGTGATCAAAATTGTTATAAAGAAGTAACACAAGAATTTATTTCTCATAATTTCAAGAAAGTAGATTATATTTTGTTTGATTTATTTACTCAGGGAAATATTGATGCTTCTACTTATGATTTTTTGAGTAATGAATTTCCGAAATTAGCTGTTATTTTTGGCATTCCCAAGCTTCACAAAGCTTGTGAAAGTATTCCATTTAGACCCATAATTTCAACTCGTGGTTCAAAAACAGAATTCATTTCTGTTTGGTTGGACAAATGGTTAAATCCTATTGTCCAAAAAGTTAAATCCTATTTAATGGATTCATGGCACCTTTTAGAACTTTTGGGTCAATTTAGCATAGACAATAAAACTTTTCATTTTGCATCTTTAGATGTAGTTTCGCTCTATACTAGTATTAATCAGGATATTGGAGTTGATTTTTGGAGGGAATATCTTAGCAGCTACACAGACATGGATAACAGTTTAGTGAGTACTATTTGTGCATTGATGGATGTTATTTTGGAAAATAATTTTTTTCAATTTGAAGATATGTATTTCCAACAAATCTCGGGGGTTGCTATGGGGTCACGAGTTGCCCCGAGTTTTGCAAACTTGGTCATGGCCATGTGGGAAATCAAATTTTTATACACCTATTCCTCTGCTCACCATATTATGTTCTACAAGAGATATATAGATGATTTATTTTTTCTGTGGAGTGGAAATGAGGCATCTTTTTACGAATTTGTTAGTTATTTGAATAGTTCCACCCAATTTCTAAAGTTTACTATAGGGCATTTTGGTGAAAGTATTAATTTTCTGGATTTAAATTTATACATAAATCCAGTTAATCGTAATTTTGAAAGCAACATTTTTAGAAAATCTAGTTTTGTAAACCAATATTTACATCATGATAGTTTACATCCTAATTTTATGAAAAGAGGTGTGGTCAAGGGACAATTTATTTGTCTGAGTAGATTGACCAGCAATGACATGTTGTTTTTAGAAGAGGCAGATAAACTAATTACTTTTTTTGTTTCAAGAGGATATGATGGTGCATGGCTCATGAATATTTTGAAAGAGGTGCAACAATTGAGATCTAATGTTGCATGTCCTATTTTATGTGCATCCAGTTCTAATTTTAGAAGTATAATCAGCTCCAGTACTACCACTAATATTGGGCGTGTGTGTGATTATAAGTTGGCTTTTCCTATTCCTATATCCAATGAAATGACTGTAGTTAGAAATATCATTTGTGAAAGCTGGAAAGTTATACTTGGTAATAATGAATTGTGCTCCATTATTGGTAAAGTTCCTTTATTTACATATAAAAAAAATTTAGTATCAAGACCATTGTTGAGAATGTCAAAAATATATCTAAAGAGGTATGTTGTTATGGAACTTTTCCTTGTAATGGGTGTAGACAATGTAGGTACATTTCAGGTAACAGCATTATTTTTATAAAACATCTAAATAAAATAATTCATAGTAAGGGGCACTATAATTGTAAGACATGCAATGTGGTATATTTAGCTATGTGTGATTCCTGTGAACAATTTTATGTGGGTAAAACCATAAGAGCATTACATAAGTGTATTTACGAACATAATTTAGCAATAAAGAAAAAAGACCAGTCTAATGCTTTAGCAAGGCATGCTTTAGGTTGTGAAGAATTTAAAAAGTTTAGATTTTCAATTTTGGAAAAAGTTGATTCTAGTTTGTTTTCTGGCAATTTTAAAGTTCAGTTAGAATGTAAGGAAACAATATGGCAGATCTTGCTTAATGCAGATCAGCCACCTGGGCTGAATGATGTTAGTAATATCAAATGTTTCCTACAATTAAATAGGATTTAACATCTATTCAGTATTTATTTAAGTACTGTATGAAGTTTTAATGTTATTCAATGTATGTGTTGTTGTATGACATGTATTTTAGTAATTTGATTTGTATATAATTATGTATTCACTGATAATTAAGGTCATGTGATTAATTTATTTTGTATTTAAATGCTTGTGCGCTTAGTGACAACTGTTCTGACGAAGTTCATGTTTCATTACTTACACCTTGTTAAAGCTTCTCAGATATTTGGCAAGAGCAAACTTTTTCCTACTATTAAGAAAAACATGAATGATTCAGCTTTTACCTGTATTCACTTCTGTGTGACTAAATATGCTACTTTATAGCTCCTTTA
>NC_056744.1:102531737-102594237 GCF_019279795.1 Protopterus annectens | reverse complement strand
ACCTTTTGTATTTCCATTATTTCATTTTTGCTTGTCAGTTTGGTCAACCACCTTAGGTATAACCAAAAGGTTTGTTCTGAAGGAAACCCTATCTATTTGAAACATCATAAAAGCTAGCAACTCAGATATTCTTCTTGCAGGTGTCTGAGCAATACACAGTGCTTCCCAAGAAATGAACCTTAGATAAGCATGCAGAGCTGGTTGAAATCATTAGTTTTAACCAAACAAAGTTAAGATCCCAAGTAGGTGCCACCTGTTCCCTAGGGGGGACTTAATAAGGAAACTGATACAAAGTAAAGAAAAACTCCTAACTTGAAATATCTGGACCCAGTTGCAGTACCTAACTTTCGGGCTAAAGGGATTAACATCTTTACACAAATAGTTAGCCTTATATTCACATGCTGAACAGAGATCAACTAGGTTAACAACAAGCAAAATGATACTCATCCTTAAGAGTGAAGCTGTAAGCTAGCCCAGGAACTATAGACTAATAACTTGCTTGCTAACAATATATAAATTATATACTGTGATACAGACAAGAGTTTAAAAGCATCAAGAAAAAAATATGTCCTGGTAATAGAACAGAAAGGAAGTAAAATATAAGAAAAACTCATTTATTGTTAAACAAAGTCGTAATAAACAGCCATAAAAGGGGGAAAATGTAAGTATGGCATGGACAGATTACAATGTTACTCGACATTATCACGCATTGTTTGATAATGGAACACTTATGGATGTATAAGATACACCCTACACTGATTGATTCCATTGCAGTGACTATGAAACAGTGGTAAATTATTATTCTGGGATAACAATTCAAAGGGGCATAGTCCAGGGTGATTCTTTGTCACCACTGTTGTTCTTTTCTTTCTTGCCATTAACTCATTAAGCTGTTTACTTGATAGATTAGGCTATGGTTATAGTTTAACTCACAGAAAACAGCTTTGTGCAAAGGCATTTCATCAGCTTTTTGAGGATGTGTAGTGTTCATCAGAGGATGCTCTGAAAGCACAACTACAAATGGTTAAAACTTTCTCAGATGATATAAAAATGATATTTGGTCTTGATAAATGTGCAAAAGACACATTTATAAAAGGAAAGCCGTAGCACTAAGAAATATCAGCCCGGGACAGAAATGTGATATAAGGGAACATGGGCAGGAGGGAATGTATGAAAAGTGAGGACCAAGCTCAGTAAGGAATACTTCTGAAGACTAAAGCTAATATTTAAAACTGCTTTACCATTTAGGAATAAAATCCAAGCTATAAATTAATTTGCTCTTCCTCTTGTTACTTATAGTTTTGGTATGATTAACTGGCCTCAAACAGCATTGATTCAGTTGGACAAGAAAACAAGAAAAATGACTCATGTTTATCAAATGTGCATACCAAGATTATACATCCCTCACTCTGAAGGCATGTGTACAAGTCTGCAATTGTAGGACTGCACACATATCTGCTGATCTTGTATTCACATATACTGAAAGTTCTAAAGTGTGAAGAGAAGTCGAAGATTTAGTTGATTTAGCCGAAGCACTTCAGAACAGAGTGGGAATAGAAATCAGATCAGAAGTTGACATGAATCAGACAGCTGAAAGTGTCAAAAAACAGTAGGAAATAAATGGAAAAGGACCAGAAGAAAATGAAGGAAAACTGGAAAGTCCACAAATATAGTGTCAAGTATAGATAACAACCACATGATCACTGCAATTTGATACAGGAATGGTTAACTCATTCACTGTAATGGAGCACTGAAGGTTTGCACTTTTAACTTCCAATGATCTTGTATAGAGCTTCATATCTCAAACAAATGTTCATATCTCTGGAGTTAAAAGGGTTATTGAAGTAATCTAATGGCAAACTGTTCACCCCCCCAAAAAATAATCTTTACAGTGGTAGCGTTCATTTAATTTTAGGCCTTAAACTGGATTTCAGAAAGTCATAAAAAACAGTAACTATTAATTGTAATATTTTGTGAACACCTCACAATATCACAATAACCAATGAAGCTGCACACACAAATTATATCAGTCTCCCTATTATAATGTTGTCAATTGTAATGCTGAGCACTGACACCCCCAATGCAGGAGAAGGGTGAATATTGAACATTGCAATTCTCCTTTAAATCTGTTTTTTACAGGGGGCAAGGCTCTCTGCAACTCTCTGAACTTACATATACCATCTGTGAAATCACCATAGCTCAGATGAAAGGAAATATTCAGAGAAATGTCCATTATGGTCTTGGGATATGCATGTCAATTTTTTCAGCCATTCCAACTCCATATTTCAGGAGTTGCTCATGTGGATCCTGACATTTGAAATGATTACTATACAAAAGCAACATTTTTCCTCATCTATGAGTATCATTTGAGTCTATGCATTTCTGTTTTACTTGGTTGTTGAGATATTTAGCAAAATAGCAAAACGGAACTAGAAATAAATAGTAAATGAACAACAATTAATATCTCTTTAGCAGCAATAGAAAGAGGTCAAATACTGGTTCAGATGCTTGTAAGCTTGAAATTGAAATTGTTGAATAGTTTGTATGTAGAATTGTTTTGGAATTATTAACAGGCTATATTAGATACCTGGAGACATTGGTAGGCTGTAACTCCAGAAACACCTGGAGGTGTCACTAGGCTGTAATGAGTTAGGGAGAGGTGAATTTAAACCAAACAAATGAAAGGTTAATCATGGCTAAGACAGTTGCCTATGTACATGCTGGTTTACAAAGTCTAACAAAAAAAATAGAAAAAAATGGATAAATGCAGGTTCCGTAAAACAGAAATAGAAACAATTGCACATCTTATTGCTGGGTGTGATACACTCATGGCTAAGGGTCTGTATACTGAAAGGCACAATAATGTGGAAAGATTGTTGCACTTTGGATTGCTCAAATACTACAATACAGAAGTAGCTGGGAAACACTGGAAACTTGAATAACAAAGCATTGTTGACAGTGAAGTCCATATCACATGGGATCACCCAATAACGACAGTTCAAAAAACAGATGTAAGAAAGTCAGATATTCTAGTCCAGGAAAAGAAAAAACAAGTAGCATTAATGATTACAATTTCTACACCCAGTGTTATAGTCTTGTGTTACATGACACACACAATCATAAAGTACCAGTACTTGTAAACAGAAATGAGAACTATGTGGAAGACAGATACTCACGTAGTTTCAATTGTAGAAACAACTGGAATAATAAAAAAAAGGATTTACTATCATATTTAAATATGCTACCATTGCTCCTAACCCCATTTGAACAGCAGAAGGAGACAATTCTGGGTGCATTGTGGGCACTGAGAAGAGCACTCTTGACAATCAAATACTAAAACAATACTAATTTCATGAACTTTAATCATACCCTGACATAGGAATGGCATCCATTAACATTATGGTATTAGAAACCCAAACATTTGGAGAAATTAAAAAAGACAGAAGCATTTGTTTGTAAAATAAATACGTAATTGAAATCAGGATGCTTCAATCCTGGGACGTCACATGAGGTTGGTTCCAAAGACTGGAAACTTTGTTTATCCACTTGGCATCCAGTTTATCTTACAATTCTTTTTTAGAAACCATGGTATCAGCATTTGAAACTGACAGTAATAATTTGTCCTTTCAAGAAAGGGATGGAATTCATTGTAAGAAAAGGAACCTGTTAAAAAACTCATTCTCTTTTAAGAGGTAAACCTTCCTTGATCCAACAATGACACCCCAAAACTTTCTTTTGTTATTCATAAATATAAGTTGCCTTTGTTTAAAGTGACTACAGATCTCAAAAGAAGTTTAGAAATAAAGTCATCCATAATCAAAACTCATGTTCTCACAGTATTTGATGAATGAGTCACTGAAACATTGAAGGTGTACCATGAAGCACAGTATGTACGACAATAAGCTGAAATGACCATAGAAAAGTGCTTGAAATATACAAAATCAGCTATGCAGAACATTAATGGAAGAGAAAAGAAAAAGACAAACTGTAGAAAAAACAGCTAGGGCGTCCTGGAATGCAAGCAGACTAACAAATGTATAAGTCTGAACGCTGTTTTATTTATAATAAATACTGTAGCGTTTTTCGCTACTAAAAACAAAGTAGCTTCCTCAGAGAGAAACAAGTAAAAGGCGCCAAAACCTTTTAAATAACAAAGGATCAATTACATCACTTCCTGTTCGGAATGTAATAAAATAAATAAAAACATAAACAGTACCAAAAATAAATCATTCCTATACATAAAAATGTCATTTCACTCATACTTGAGTTCATGGAATCAGTATCATTCGGAAGTTACAATATATCGCGGAATACAAAATATCTAAAAGTTAATATATATATATAAATTTATAAAAATACATGAAACTTGCTAGAAAAAGCTAAAGAATCTAAAAATAAGTATTACATTTAGTAAAAATTCAAATAGGCCAAACACCACAAAACAAAATGTGTGACAACTGGTTGACTAACCAGAAACACTCTATAAAGAAAGCGGTCTCCAAATCAAATTAACCCAATTACAAAGAAGCCACAGGGTTAGAATTAAAATACAAACCAGTAATGGACCTTACTGGTAACCACTAGAACATTTAATTACCTCAAAAAAGCTCTATATTTTAAAATAGATGAAATATTACAATGTTCGTTTAATCCTGGTGCAATAAATGCATCCAGTTTCAACTGCCATTCGAGTTCACGAATTTCTAGCAGTAAGGAAATGGGACCACCTCGTAAACTTGGTGGAATATGATCCACTGCCATAAAAAGAAAACTGTGTCCTGGGTTATGAAAAATATGTTTTGCTAATGCATTCTCACATTTGTTGTTTCGTATGGCGTAAACGTGTTGATAAATACGTTCACGGAATTTTCTGTCGGTTTTCCCGACGTAAAAAGCCTGACAACAGACACAGAAAGCAATGTACACTATAGATTTAGATTCACAGTTCAACTTGAATCTAATTTCAAATTTGGTGTTCCTGACATAAAAAGTACTACCTGTTCTCAGCATCTTACACCAGTTACAAGCACCACAACAAAATGTACCTTTCGGTCTGGTAAAGCTTTCTACTTCAAAATTCCTTTGTTAAAGTTCCTTTATATTAACCCCTCTTTTGTATACCACTTTAGGGCAGGGACCCAATTTTTCAAATAAAAAAGCATTACTTGAAATTAAATGCCAATTTTTTTGAAGGATATTCATAATTTATTGTGAACTATGATTAAACACCGTCACAAAACGCAGAGGGTAGGAGACCTCATCTTTAATTTCAATAGTTGCATCATTCAGACTAGGACTACTAGAAGTCATACCAGAATCAACAATGTCATGAAAATATAAAGGTGTTTCGTTGTCACCATTAAGTAGGGCCTTGTAAAAGCCTATTGATCTCTTATTTTCGGATTATCTTCACGAGTTTCTGGAACATTTAAATAACAACATTTGGGGGATTGAATTCTCTATCACATTTCACAGAGAGATTATAACCTTTTTGGATGTCACAGTATATCGTAACAGTGACAACACACTTAATACAAAAATTTACCGGAAATATCCCCAGTTTAACACCTTGTTACATGCTAACAGCATGCATCCACGCCACACCATCCGGAACATCCCTAAATCTCAATATCTGAGAATTCGGAGAATCAACTCATGTTTACAGGATTATTCAACAGCCAAAGCCGATTTACAAACTAGATTCCTGGACCGGGGCTATTGTATTTCTGATATTGAACTAGCCAAGACCTATTCGGATAACCAAGAAAGAAAGACATTGTTGGAATATAGGGATAAGAGCAAAAATACTAATAGCTCCAAAGTTAGATTGATCACTACACTAGGCAAAAATCATCAAACTGTTAGGCAAGCGGTGAATCAAAATTGGAACATCTTATTAGCAAATGACTTTTTGAGGGGGATTTTAGACAACCAGTGTTCATTCTCATTTAGACGTGGTAAAACGTTAGGCACCCTGTTTTCCCACTATAAACATAAAGAAAGTGGGGCAGCTAAATACAAACAACTTACTATAATGGGGGATGAATTATTGGGAACATTCAGATGTGGACATTGTGTATCTTGTGCTCATGTCAATCAGCTTAAACAATTTACGAGCTCTAACACCAGCAAAGTGTATGATATTAAGGTTTTTGGCAATTGTTCCACTAGCTGGGTTATATATTTGGCTACATGCCAATGTAAATCATTCTATGTTGGCAAGACTTCACGTTCACTACGATTAGAATTGGGGAACATCGTAGTGATATTCGCAACCATAAGACATCTAATGCACTATACCTACATACAGTCAAACATCCCAGTGCCCAGTTTATGTTTACCATCGTAGACAAAATTACAGGAAATAGGCAAAATCAGACAGGATGGCAAGGCATTCTGAGCCATAAAGAAAGATACTGGATCACACATTTAGGAGCCCTTTTTCCTCCAGGTCTCAACGACCATTTATAATCCATATTTACATTTATGACACATTTGTTCATTATATGGCATTTTAGACATGCATCTTCATATGTAATATAAGATTATATTACTATTATGTGTATAAACAGTATGTCACAATTTGTTTTAGGCTAGTTCAGTTCACAATAAGAACTATACATTATTTGTATCTCTATTGTATGGGGATATATATCTGAACTTATTGTGTCATGTTGCTTTAAATTTAACTCAGGAGCCATATGTAAATGTCCTTCTTTCTATTGGTTTATCAAAATATTTAAACTGACGTTGACTATGGATTTCTTGATTATTTTCACTCACTGATGAAGGCTGGTGCCGAAACTAGTATGAGTTTTTGAATTCGGACATTTTTGTCCGCTTTTTTTGCCTCTGATTAAATGGTGAAACTATCTTGCTGGCTATTTGTGTTTTCTACTTGGATGAGTAACCTAGCCTGAAATGTTGATGGATTTATATGAGTTGATAGAGATACATGTGGTAGGGAAGTAAGAATTTATTACAAGAGTATATCAGATTATTTTGATGTAGACATTAGCATTCATAATGGAAGTAGGTGTATTGTACGTAAGAGAAGATAGAGATTAGAATAGAGGGAGGAAAGGGTTAATGGAAAGAGGGGATGGCTATCCAATCAGGAAACCAAGTTTTTTGGGGGATAGTGGCAAAAAATTAGTAAGGGGTTTCTGAGAAATCTGGGTAATCATGTTATCCAGGTGATGTACATGAGCAAAGCCAGGATTCAAATAGGAATTGCTTACAGTTTAGTTTGAAATTGTGTCTTACTATATTTTGGAGATATGATTGTACAAAAATAATTGCCTGCAATGGTTTGTAATTCAATAATTGTAAGCAGCCCCTTTTCTTTGGAGTGGAGTGGTCTTGCTAGGAAATAAACTAGAAGCATGTTTTGTAGGGCAGGACATTTTTCTCAGTAGTGTAATTTATAGTGCAGTGTACTATATTGCAGACAGTGATAAGTTGTGAGTTCTAAAAATGGTGGGAGAGCTCCAGCTAGTTCATTTGTTGTAGAGCTCTACACTAATGAGATCTATGGAGGAGATTTGCAACAAATTTTGCTATCTTTTTTTCAAATTTAAAAAATCACAACAATACATTGCTTCTTAAATAACTAAATTATCATAAGACTGTAACATAAATAACCCTCCTGACAGGAAGCAAGAAAATTAAAAAAAAGAACAAAAAACAAAAAATAAGCATGGACAGACAAATCTACATTTCTCTAAGAATCAATAAAAGAAAAAAAAGATAGCAAAGATACTCTACTGGAGCACTAACATCACATGCAGTTACGCCTGGTTAGTTTTCTCTTATTTGACAATGTATCTATTTGCTATATAAGTTCAACCAAGAAGCCACTGAAAAAGCAGATATAGGCAAGGATGTCTAACAATCAAGAATTAGTATTTTAGTTGACATCAAAGCTAACAGAATCTTTGCTTTACTAATTTCCAAATCAGAAGATATCATGTCTAATAAAATAATTTCAAGTTTATAAGGTGTAATACAACTTATCAATATCTGCAAAGTTTACCTGTACTTTTACAATAGTTCTTAATTGATTCACGACTACCAACAATGAAATAAATCATCTAGATCTTTATATCAATGCCAACATATAGAGGAATTGGTAAAATGCATTAAAATAACCTATTAGGAGAAAAAAGGGAATAGCATACACAATCTTATATTGTATTGCTCTATTTATAATAGATGCATGGTCCTTAGAGATGTCATCTAGAGATTTTTGACCAAAGCTCCACACTAAATTTCCTTGAGAGGACACCTGCTCATTTTGTTTTCCCAGGAAATAACTTAATGTGATTAATGTGTGCTTGGATTTTATATAAAGTGTCTATCTTCTTTTGCAATCCCTTTTCCTTTTAATATCACATACTGTACCTTGAAAAATATTCATACCATCCATTAATAATAAGATGAGTAGGCTGCTATTCATTTAAAAAGGGAGCATTTATTATTTGCAATTTTTGAAATAATCATTGATGAATTTGAATATTACTATTTTCAATTATTATTAAACTTGTAGCAGTGAAAGCTACCACATATCTACTTAATTCAGGTAAATTAGGTCCTTCCTGAGATTTAGTGGCTATTATTACATGCCAGAGTATTCTGAAAACTCCTCCTCTCCATAAGAATTTTATTATTATTCAACTAATTTGAGAGACAGACTGTTTCTTTGGGGAAACTAAAAGATTTTGCAAATGAAAAATGAATAAAGGCAAAATTATCATTTTTACTGGTAAAGAAAAATATTTTCAATTTTGTCTAAAGTGCTCAAAATTTTCTCTAAGGACATTGAATAAGTTTACTGGACTGATCATTCAAAATTAGTTCAGTCTAGTGAACTCAAAAACTTTTTTTTTTTTTACAACTGGAATTCTTTGGAATAATGAAACCTGAAAAAAAAATAAAATTATATAAAGGAATTCATTCTCACTTATTATAGTTAATTAGCTATTCTATTAAAATTGTTACTTGATCAGAAATCCTTATAATTAAATTTACATACTGATTATACCTGTCAGTAATAATAATTAAATCATCAGCAAAAGTGAGCAAAGTTGCTTTTTTATAATTATAGAAGATCCCAGAAGTGCTTTCTAATGTTTATAAAGCAATGGATTTATTGCCATAATAAAAAGGGTTGCAGATAAGGGGCAGCTTTATCTTACCCCAATCATTAACGAAAATTTAGACAACATTTTGTTGCTGACTATAATGTGAGCTTCTGTATGACAATTAAGATTTTATATTACTGTAATTAAAAACATGGGGAGTTCATAAAATTTCAAAACAGACCATATGTACTCTCTATAAATAAGATCTAAAGCTTCTGAGGGATCTAATTCAATGAGATTTAAAAATCCATATTATATTCAGCATGGAAAATTATTTTTTTATGTCCACTTAAACCTCATTTTTTACTGACCTGGCCACCAGTACTCAACAGCCATGCCAGATATACCAGTTACTATCCAACCTCCTGGACATACGCCATTTTCCTGGGGTCAGTTATGGATCCTAAGGGTGGCCTGGGAGCTTGGATCATCTGTACATCAGTCCAGGGGGATTTTTTTATGACCTACCCACTCCCTTTTCTCTCTCATCCATACTTGTTGAATAAGTCAGAGGGCAACTCCCCTCTTTGGACTATGGCTCCCATTAGGGAGCATATCAACAAGAACCCCCACCTAGGTTGGACACACTCAGCCCTTCCCTGATGCTCCTTTTGTTTTCCAAGACACTAACTTAACCTGGGCCAGCTGTGCCATAGTCAGGGCTTTATCTTACTATGCCACCATAGTGGCCGAAAATTAATCATTGTGAAAATATGTCAGCATCAGTCAGTCATTCTTTTATTTGAACAAAAGCCAAACTGTATCAGCTGTGGAAGTTTAATTATTTATCATTTATTACATTCACTGTTATTGCATTATCTAATTTTAGTAATGAAATCTGATAATAACATTCTGGCCTGAGACCATCTTTACCTACTTTCTTTATTAAAACCATTTCTGTTAACTTCTTTGAGTTGGTGGTGTGTCCGGATTTAGAGCAGTCATTAACTGAGTCACTTTCAGCATGAAGGGACCAAGATTGTCAAAAAAGGTCTGATAAAACTCAACAATGTGGCCATCGGGATCCAGTGCTTTATTTGTTGTTATGGTAGAAATAGCATATTTAATGTCTTGTAAATGGACTTCAGGGTTCTCAATTTTTATTTCCATTTTAGGAGTGGAATTTAGTCAAGCTTCAATCTCATCTATATCTTTAAACAATCTTCTAGCATATTTTTTCATAAAATAATTATTCCAAGCAACTTCCATTTCCTTTGGATTAGTAGCTAAATTACCATTTTCATCTTGGATATGAAAATATTATTTGTAGTCAGAGTTACCCATACCTAGGATGCCAAAGTTCTTTATATTTTTGTCAAATTGAAGGATGTTATTATTAAATATGGTAGAATTAAGAGAATGATCTCTAGCATTCTAAGATTCAGAATGGAGCTGATCTACTTTTGATTTCCATATAGGAAAATGTTTATCATAATTTATTGCTAGCAATTTATAGAGTGCATTGAATTATTACTCTAGGTCGTTCAGATTTGCTCTAACTAAAACATGCTGTATAATTTACGTTTTCATGTGACTAAATATAGTAGCTGTAAAAGCATCCTATTTTGAATTAAATGAAACAGATACTTTTGCATTATCTAGCCAAAAATTAATAATCTGGTCATGTGTATAATTTTAAAATACTGCAAATTCAAACAAGAGTAATATATTTTCCTTTTCCTACAAGAACTCATACCTATCCTGTTCTTAATAGAAATTCTTAATATACAATGATCAGCACAAGAAACAAAATGAGATCATAGCAAGTAGTTAAATGTAATATAGCACATGGCAAGGTGACAAGATTAACCTGTCAATTCTTGATCTTAACCCATAGTGTAAGATAAATGAGTACAAGCTTTATTCCTCCATCCATCACAAAGATTTTCTTTAAAAAGTTGAATAGGAGGGAACCACATTTCTTCTGATATGAATAAAACCTAGGTGGGTATGACTGGTCTAGATCAGAGTTTAATATTGCACTCCAATCCCCCCCCCCCCAGAGAATAACTGATATGCTATTAATTGTAAACTCTGTGAAGTGTTATCTAAAAAAGATGACTATTCAAGTAAGTGGGCATAAACATAACCAAAAGAATTCTCCTTTTTTTATAATGGTTTATATGTATAAACCATTATATACAAATATATAATTATTGAAGGTAAAAATACTAAGTAACCAATCTCTCCAACAGCAAACACAGTCCCCGGACTCGAACAGTAGAATACACCAACACAGGACTTCCAAAAATGTTGTCGAAGGCTTAAATTTAATTCAAAACACAAAACACGATACAAAGAGCTCTTGCTACTTCAGGTTTAGCGCTTTCATCTGAATTCACCAGACTTCATCAGTTGAAGTCTGGTGAATTCAGATGAAAGCGCTAAACCTGAAGTAGCAAGAGCTCTTTGTATCGTGTTTTGTGTTTTGAATTAAATTTAAGCCTTCGACAATATTTTTGGAAGTCCTGTGTTGGTGTATTCTACTGTTCGAGTCCGGGGACTGTGTTTGCTGCTGGAAATATATAATTATATAATGTTTCCTTTTAGACCATTATAAACTCTTCCTATATGCTACAACACTTTTGTTTAATAATAATAGTTACCCTTCCTTTACTTGAAATGCAATAATTGTTTTATACTTGCTAACTCCATGAGTAGTTAATTTCATGATATCACACTGTTTGTTACTCCAGAGCGTTTCCTGTAACAGAAAAACATCTTCATCTCTGCTCTTTATATAATGTATTATTAAGACCTGATAAGATGCTTTGACAGTGGTGAACGGAGCGAATATCATATTATGATGATGATGGCACATAATGATTTTGTTCGCTATAATTTGTAGTGGACTCTTTGATAGTTTGCATTTTACAATGTACACTTCCTAGATGTTTCTGATTGGAGAAATGCAATGTACTCTGATGAATAAGGGTGATGACCTGGGATTGGTTATCTTAATGCTGAGAATGCTTTTGATAGGTTGCAATGATGTTTGCACTCATTGTTTATTCCTTGAGTTTATTTGTATTATATCAATTTGTAGTGAAGAAAAGCAACCTATCAGATATCATTTAATTAGCTGTGGTATATTACCACATCTTGATAATATGTTTTGATTATGAAGAACTGAGTGAACTTCACATTCTGATGATGATGACATGTTATTATTTGTTGTTTGTTTTTTACATTGTTACGACCAACCGATGCTATTTTTCAAAGTGCTGTCAATGCATTGTAATAGTATTCTACCATGCCCCAATTTTAGAGAAAAGTAATGAGGTCTTTGTTTAGAAGCATTTTATACATAATTTGTTATAGATTGTATAACTTTTAAGAAGTCTTAATAAGCTACCTCACACATGGCGAATGAAGAAAATATGCATTTTAATGATAACGAAACCCAATGAATATGGTTTGATATAACTAGTAGTGATGTTTTGATATGCTGCATTGTATTTTCACATGATGTTACCCTTTCTGAAAGTTTTGGATTGGATACACACAATGTAGTTTAATGAATGACAGCAGTATATTGTTATTGGACAATGGTAGCATGTGAACTGCTGTTGATAGGTTCTAATAGTTTTTTACTATGATGCTTGTTATAGACATATAGGGACTGGATGTTTATTGCATTACTGTGATTGATTTATTCTAATGGACTGAGTGTTTTTGAAAGGTTGCTTTTATTTTAAATACTATGCTAAGTGAATCACTATTATTGGTCTGATGAAGTGTTCATTCTGATCATGAAAGCACTAACCATTTAATAAATCGTTCATTTTGGAAGACTCAGCCATGTGTCGGTTTATCCTGTTCCTGTTTTTTTTTTTTTTTTTTTTTTTTTTTTTATATATCATTTTGAGCATCTACCATTTATCCTTGGCTCTGCTTTATGTTTTGAATATTATACTAAAGTCAGATTTGGTTTGAGCAAGGGACTTTAAATGAGTAGTAGTTTATTTTATTTTATTTATTTATTTACATTTTTAGGATTTAATAGGAGTTCTGAGTTGTCTAACCAAGATTCCATAGAAGAAAATTATTCTTGGGTCAATTCTTCACATTTGGGCAGGTTGGGGGAAGGGCAGATAAATGTGGTATTATCTGCATATTGAATCAAGGTGTTATTCTAGACAGTGGAGTGCAGGTCATTTATAAATATGTTAAACAGTAGAGGTCTGATTATGGAGTCTTGTGGCACATTTACATTAAAATGGCTGAAGGAAGGAATATTTATTTTGTCACTTTACAGCTTAATACCTATCAGTAAAGTTAACCATTAAACCATGAGAGAGAGGTGTATGACAATCCTAGATGATCTGTTACTCAACAATGCTAACCAATGCTGAACAGAGATACTTACAGACTGAAAATGAGTACCTTGTAAGTGCATGGGCATTTTAGATGTTCTCTGGATACCTAGTAGGGCTAGAGAATTTCCAGATTTAGACTAGCCACGAGCCATTGGTTACACTGATTAATTCCTATGACCAAGATAAGGTATGACCAAGCTATCAGAAGTTACTTATGAGAATAAGACGTTTTCAATGTCAGAGCAATTCATGTGCCTGGAAAGCAGTTATTCATAGCTGACATATTATCCAGAAATCCTATATGAGACCAATAGTAGTCAAATACTGATGATGATGATGTTACTGCCTATGGGCAGAGCATCATGACAACTCAAATGGTAACTAAAAAAAGTTGTGGGGAGGGATGGAGTTATCCATCCAGGGTGGGAGGATACCTAAGTGGAGGTGTAGTCAATAGAGGGGAGTTGCCTTGAGATATTGTTAACAAAAAAGGGAAGTAGGTAGGGCATATAAAACAACCTCCCCTGGAAGGAAGTAAAGATGGCTGAGTCTCTGGGGCACCCTTGGGATTTACAACTGACAGCAGAAATTCTAGAGTAAGTCCAGTGGGGTATTAGACTAGCTGATAGTCTCAGTATGGATGTGATAGTGGGAGCCAAGACAGTAAGAATGATGTGCAAGGAGTGGGGGGGACGGACAAAAAAGATGAAACAAGCTGCCAAAATTTAATAAGATTCAAACTGTTCTTTGTCCCATATGGAAGGCCTATCTGCTTGACACAAACAAAACATCTGATATACAGAAGTATTACATCATACAAACACAATTGTTGGAGTCTGATGGTTTACTACTGACCTAAGATAGAATGGTAGTACTGTCATCACAACAGGCTGAAGTGTTAGAACAAATACACAAAGGGTACCAAGGCCTCACAAAGTGTTTTAAACTGACAAGATGTTTGTATGTTGGTTCAGCATTAGTATGACCATTGCAAGGCTTGTGTCAAAGTGTAAGTTTCTAAGCTATCCATAAGCCATCATAAAGAAGAGAGCCATTATTACTGACTTCATTGTGATAAGGTCCTTGACAAAAGATAGTTACTGACTTGTGTGAATCTGAGGACAAAAGCTGCTTAGTCGTAGTGGAGTACTTCTCTTGTGACACAGAAATATTACATGTAATGACTACAACTAACCAGCAAATCAGAGCAAGGTTCAAAATCATGTTTGCAAGTTACGGAATACCAACTGAACTGGTTACAGACAATTGTATGCAGTTTCTGTAAAATGAATTCCAGCAGTTTACTGATGACTAAGGTTTCACTCATACTATGATAAGTCCTTTCTGACCTCAGTCAAGTAGATCCATTGACAGGGCAGTCCAGACATCTTGACAGATCTTGAAAGTCAGATCCTCACAGCTCTCATGTCATATTGAGCTGTTCCACACAGTGCCACCAGAATAAGTCCTTCACAACTCTTCAGAGCTAATGCTTGGAAGGCAGCTAATAACAAACAGGCCAGAGCTATAATCTAAATCTTCACACAAAACTATTCCATGAACTCATTCTGCAAAATGATCAGGGAGACAAAGCCTCTTACAGGGTATTCTATGATGGACAATATATTCCATCCCACCATTACTTATTCTTTATTCAGGCCAATTAGTGCACCTCAGGTTAGAGGGGGAGAGAAAGTGGGAGACAGATGATATCACAGTACAAATAACTGATGAACTGATGTCATACATGGTGCAAATGGAAGATGACAACATAGTTAGAAGCAATCAAAGACACATAGAATCAGCTCAAGATGAGCCTCCAGTTAATTATGCGTTCATAGGTTTATATTAGGCTAGCTACCTTTGTGGGCTAATTTAAGCCTAGCCAATTTCCCTTTCTGTGCTCAAATTAACCAATCACATTTGTTTAGAGACTAGTCTTACCCATCCCATGGTCAATAATTATATATTACCCCTAATGAGAATAACAGGGATCATACCATAAATAATATGAAAGGACCCCTGAGCTGCCTCTTTCCATTAGTAGTACAGGGGCAGTCCTGGAGTAAATGTTTTGTTTCCCATTCATAGATCCAAGTTGCACCTGAATATGGACAGGGATGAAGTTTGTTTTATGTGGATGGGGGTCTGTTCCAGAGCAATGGTATATTTTCTGAGATATTTCTCTCTCTCCAAATCATTCTGTTGATGTTGCAGAAGATGTTTAGATCCATAGACCGAGTATTTCTGATGATTTTACTTGTTGATGTGCAGTAAATCCATCAATATTGGGTCAGAGGATGACCTGTTTACTAGACTAGCAGGCTACACACTCAAGTGCGCTAGCCTCCTCTGTGTATTTAAAGTAATTTAAGCTCTGCATTTCTGTTTCAAAAAAAAAAAAAATTCCTTGTTTTCCCACCTTTCTGAACTAGTCTAGTCCAGTTTTCAGGCTTTGCTGAATCCAGGACTGTGGTAAAGGTTCCTGTATTGCCCATATCATACTTGGATAATTAGGTAGCTTCCTTGTACACTGTGAGAGAGGGAACTCTGAGCAGCCTATCTGTCCCTGTAGGAGTGATCCCAGCCCAGCAACTTGTAGCTCATTGGCCATTTTGGGCTAATTTCTATCCTTTTTGATCTCCTTGGTATAAAAACCGCTCAGTGCAGTTTTGCGCTTGTATACAGCTCAGCAAGCTCCTCGTGGTGCCCTGCAGAGTCCTACAAGCGGCCGAGAGACAAAAGAGAGACTTTGGACTTGATTAAGTATTGTTTTTGCTTGTTGTTTCCCAGAAGTGCTAATTCCGCCTAAAACGTGGCTTTTCAGCGCTTCTGTGGATCCCTAGTGATATCTGCATTGCTTACTGTACTTATTTTTTTGTTGCACTTGAAAAAAGTTGCTGTTTGTCATTTTTGCATTTAAGTTACCTGTAACACAGTCACAGGCTACACACTCAAGTGCGCTAGCCTCATCTGTGTATTTAAAGTAATTTAAGCTCTGCATTTCTGTTGTTTCTGAAAAAAAAAATCCTTGTTTTCCCGCCTTTCTGAACTAGTCTAGTCCAGTTTTTAGGCTTTCCTGAATCCAGGACTGTGGTAAAGGTTCCTGTGTTGCCCATATCATACTTGGATAATTAGGTAGCTTCCTTGTACACTGTGAGAGAGGGAACTCTGAGCAGCCTATCTGTCACTGTAGGAGTGGTCCCAGCCCAGCAACTTGTAGCTCATTGGCCATTTTGGGCTAATTTCTATCCTTTTTGATCTCCCTGGTATAAAAACTGCTTAGTGCGGTTTTCCGCGGGTTTGCGCACCGTGCAGCGCTGTTTAGCTGCGGTTAAACTATTCCAAGCTCCACGAAGTTTGCACTTCAGTTTTTCCCTTGAAACTTGAAACACTTCAACCCAGCACTAGAAATAAGGCAATCTAAGACCGGCACTTACTAAAACTCACTAAAACTAGCACTAGCTTACAGCTTGCACTTCAGCCCTATACCCAGGAAGTATAAGGCTCTTTACTCATCCAATCAGCCATACAGTCCCAACCATCTATTCAGGCATGTTCAAGGGACAGCTTCAGGTGTGCTCTCCGGTCCAGCTAGTGAATCTGAACATCCTGAGGCAATGTTACAATTGCCTCATGTACACAGACAATCCCCTCCTCCTCCCAACCAACGCAAACATATGTGAGAGATGCAGCTACACAGCCAAACTGGAGGCTAAGCTCGCTCAACCCACGACTGGATCAACCAGTCACAAGGAGAAGGGCAACACTAGCACCACATTACCAGACTCACATAGACCAGCCATAGCTGCACCAGAAAACAACTCTCAGAAACACGCAAAAACATACTCGGAGGCTCTAAATAAGAACCTGCCTAAACAACAGAGACCTCCTAAGTATACACCCAAGCAACCCCCACCCCACAACAGAAACCAGGTAACACATACGACACAACATCAGTGTGCCAATCAAAAACATCCCCTAAGGCTAAATAACACACTAGTAATTGGTGATTCTATCATCAGGCACACAGACGTCCCACTCACTAGACATAACAAGGAGAAGGTTACTGTAAGCTGCCTGTCGGGTGCCAGAATCCGCCACATAACACATGCACTCAGGTCACTCTACAACAAGTACAAATATGACTCTGTCATTGTACATGTTGGCGTAAATGACCTGAGACGTACCTCCCTGGACTACATGAAAAGAGACATGGAGGAGCTCTCTCACCATGTAGCCCAGTCTGGTATGACTCTGACTCTGAGTAGCATCCTGCCCTCACCCAAAATGATGCCAGCATATGAAGAAAAAATGAACAGTTTCAACAATTGGTTAAACTACTGGTGTCATTCAAAGGGGATCCAGTACTTGTCAGCCTGGGACGACACGCTTGACAAGCCACATTGCTTCACCAGAGACGGCTTGCACCTGTCGTCCCTGGGCTTTTGAATACTGGCCAAGACTCTTGCCGCCCCTTATACTGCCTTTTTTAGGCAAGGCTCAAAAGACAAACCCACCTCCATAAACAACAATAATAAACAAAAACTGAGGGTAATGCTGCTCAATGCCAGAAATCTAAACCTCAAAATGCACGCACTCAAGGCTCTCCTTAGTATGGAAGAAATCGACGTATGTGCAGTGACAGAAACCTGGTTCAAGGCTCCAGAGAGCACCCCAGCACTACCAGGCTATAACTCCTACCATACCTTTAGGTCCCAAAACCAGGACTGGAACACAAAAGGAGGGGGTGTGTCCATATTCATCAAGAACACCCACACGTCCAGGTTAGTAGCACAGCACGCAGAATCTGAGACCGTCCAAGTACAATTGACAGCGGGTAAATTGACTGTTAAAGTTATAGCTTGCTACATATCTCCCACCTTGTCTCAGGACCCTCACACAGCATTCCTGAGAACATTAGAAAGTATGAAGATTCTACCCAACACCATGCTACTGGGTGACTTCAACTATCCAAACATTGATTGGGAAAACTACTCAAGCTCAAACGCCCTAGCCCAATGCTTCCTTGAGTTTATAAACTCAAACGCCCTTGAACAGCTGGTCACCACTCCCACAAGAGGTGACAATGTACTGGACCTGGTCATCACCAACATGGGGAACCTATGTTCCACACCTGAGGTAAACTCGTCATTGGTAAGATCAGATCACAAACTAATCACACTGGACATCCACATCCCGACCCCCCCCCCCCCCAGTCAAGGAAATCAAGGTAAAAAACTTCTCTAAAGCCAACTTCACACTCCTCAAGACCATGGTGGGAAGTTTCAAAGCTTCCAATCTAATGGAAAATGATGACCCATCGGCAGAATCCTTTACAAGTGCATTCTATGAACACCTTCAAGAATGCATGGACTGAGCCATCCCAAGTAAAACCCAGACCAACTTCTCAAAAAAGAGGAAGCCAGTCTGGTGGACCGCGGCCATAAATAAACTTTACAATAGAAGGAGGAAACTCCTGCAAGACAGAACAAAATCCCAAAATAAGAAGGCATCTCTGATTAACATCAGTAAAAAAACTGCGCTCCCTCATTAAATCATCCAAGGCCAACTTCGAAAGAAAAATAGCCAATGACTCTAAGGATAACCACAAGGCCTTCTTTAACTATGCTAAGAGTCTAGGGGCAAACTCTCAGATATGCTCCGAGCTAGTGCATAATGGCCATAAATACACTGAACCAACCGACATTGTCAACATCCTGGCTGACAAGTTCAGTGCAAACTTCACCCCCCCCCCTCCACCAAAGGGGCTATCACCCATCCTAGAAGAATGTGGCACTCCAGATATCTCAGACACACAAGTGAAGACAGCCCTTGCAAAGGTCAAAAACACAGCATCAATGGGACTAGATGCTATCCCAGGTTGTGTCTTACACGAGCTTCAAAATGAACTAACCCCCCATCTCAAATCACTATTCAAACTCAACCTCTCTACAGGCTATTTACCCAAAGAATGGCGTACAGAAACAGTCGTACCACTCCTCAAAGGTGGTGCCACAATTGACCCTGGGAACTATCGCCCTATAAGCTTGACTAGCTTGGTCTGCAAAGCCATGGAATTCATTACCATGGAGCTCATTAACAGGGACATTGGGAACCTCCAGACACTGGACCCCATCCAGTTTGGCTTTGTTAAAGGCAGATCTTGCCTCCTGAACTTGGTCGACTTCTTCGAAACAGTCACCAAGGCCATAGATGAAGGGAAGGTGGTCCACACAGCATATCTGGACCTCACTAAGGCGTTCAACACCATCCCACACTCAGGAATCATAGACAAACTCACCAGCTTAAATATTAACCCCTATGTCATGAGATGGGTTGCCAATTGGCTCTCAGACAGAACCCACATGGTAAGAGTGGCAGGCGCCATGTCTGACTCTAAACCAGTCACAAGCGGAGTCCCACAGGGCTCAGTCCTGGAACCCCTCCTGTTTGGTATATATTTCTCCGAAGTACAGGCAAAGGCAGAGGGACTGTGGCTAACCAAATTCACAGATGACTGTAAATTGGGTGCAATAATTGACACTCCAGCTGACACAGACATCCTGCAAAAGGGTCTCACAGAGACAAACACCTGGTGTCAAAGTCACGGCCTCAAGCTAAATGCCAAAAAATGCATAGTAATCCCATTTGGGAAAAACAAAGTACCTACAAACTACCACATAGATGGGAATCCACTAAGTACAGAAGAAGTAATTAGGGACCTGGGTACCCAAGTAGATGGCATGCTCTCCTTTGATAACCACATAGCCAAAATGGTCAGGAAATCCTTCTATGTGGCACACCTGATTACAAAGGGTTTCTCATCCAGATCCAAGGAGGTGATTGTGCCCCTTTACTCCTCACTCATTAGGCCCATAATAGAGTACAATGCCCCATTTCGGATGTACCTCACTAGACACCTGCAACAACTAGAAAGACCACAGATGTACCTCACTAAAAGGATTAAGGGCCTTAAACAATTACCCTATGAAGCACGACTAAAAAAGCTCCAGCTCTTCTCAGTCGCTTGCCGTCTGCTCAGAGGTGACCTATGCCTGACCTATAGGGCCATGTCAAACCCTGAACTAATGGACATGCTTCAGCTCAAAAAAACGAGATCCCTCAGAACCACTCGTTCTAGCTACTTGAACCTATGTACAACAATAAACAGGACATGCTGGAGGGATAGATTCCTGTCCCAGCGACTCCCCTCACTCTGGAATAGAATCCCAATCCATATTCGACAGAGCTCCTCTCTGACCCTCTTCAAGAGAAATCTTGATGAGTGGATGGGTAATTGTAGGTTCTACCCTGGGATCACATCAGGAGCCCTGTTGACAGAGGCCCAGGTTACTAATCTAATGGGGAGGCGAAAGCCATCACTCTGTGGCTAGGCTTATAAATGCCCATGGGCAGATGGCCTAGTACTTACCTATGAACCTATGAACCTAAGACATAGGTCACCTCTTAACAGTCTGTAGAAAACTGAGTATAATGACAGGGGTTTGAGTTGGTCCATGTAGGACATGGTGTTTAGGCCTTGTTTATCCATTTAGTAAGATATCTCAGAGGGCATTCTAGTTCTTGCATGTGTCTGGACTGATGCATGCCAAAATGGGATTATATATTCAATGACTGGCCTAATGAGAGCTGAGTAAAGGGGGGCAATGGCATCCCTATATCTAGACACAACCCCTTTATTTATAAGCTGTGCAATATAGAATTACTTTTTTACAACAATGGAGACATGTTGGTCAAAGGTTATGTCACTGTCCATACAAGTTCCCAAATCCTGAACAACTCTTAGCAATGTATTGTCAAAGTGGTAGTTCCCTAGGGTAGATGACTATCAAAAGGAAACAATAATGACATTTTTGGCATTTAGTTTCATTTCATGATTTTGACACCAGTTGTTTATTTGTGACTACCCTACAGGATGGCTAAGTCATTTGGGAATTCAATGACTGTTCCTAGCTTGCAGTCATCTGCAAAATTAGCAGCCAGAACCCATTGATATTAGCTTTTACTTCAGAAAAGTAGATGCCAAACAGGAGAGGACCCAGCACAGAACCCTGGGAGACTCTACTGATGATTTGTCTCTTTGTGGAGGTAACTTCCCCTATTTTGATTTTCCTGTGTCCAATTTCTGCAACAGTTGGCAATCCAGTAGGTGACATGGGGTTTATTCCCACTTTAATTAGCTTTTCTACTATGCCTGAGTGGAGAATTGTGCCAAAAGCTTTGGCCAGGTCAAGGCATGCGGTGTATACTGTTTTGCCTTCATCCATGGCTTTGGTGACCTTTCAAAAAAACCTACCAGGTTGAGTAAGCATGACCTGCCCTTGATGAAGCTAAACTGAGATGGACCCAGTGTTTGGAGGTTCCCTATGTCCTGACTGATTAGTTCCTTGAGAAGTATTTCCATGGGTGGTCAGACTTATGGGTTTGTAATTACCAGAGTTTGTGAAAGGTCCTTCCTTATGCATCAGATTGACTGTAGTTGTTCTCCATTTACTGGGTACAAAAACTGTATGGAGGCTGAGACTGAAAAGTGTTGTTAGGGGTGTGGCTAAATTATACTTCATGCTGTTTAAAATTCATCCAGGGAAATTGTCAGGACCCATTGATGCAGTATTTTTAGCTTTTGATAGCACTTTTAGGAAATGGACTTGTCTGATAGTTGAAGTTGTGCCAATTTCAAGTGTATATTGAGGTAAAGAGAGAGAGGGGTAAAGTTAGAGCTAAATGCATCATCAAGTTCTCTATATCTTCAGTCCCAGTGTAGGTAACATTGAATGTTAAGTTGTCTATCTCACCTTCATTCTTGCTGGTTGGGTTCGGAGCTGATCCCCGGCTCTGACTCGGCCATCTTCAAAAGCTCGAGAGCTGCTTACTGGCTCAAGGGCCCTGTATCCCATGATGCCTGGCACTAGATACCCAGATCTCGTTTGCCGCTTCTGCTGCGAGGTTGCGTTTGCTGGCTCAGGTCATATTTTTCTATTTTATTGTTAGCTAAAAAAAAATGTATAAATATTTTGTAGTTAGTCTTTAGAGTAGTATTTCTGGACAGTCTACTTAACTATTTCTAATTTAGTCTCCTTTCCTTCCCGGAAACTAGCTTGGTAGAGAGTTTTCCCCTCCCCCTCTTTTTTTCCTTCTGTTTTTCTTCAAGGTAGCCGTTTTTAGTTAGAGGCTAATCCTTGTTCTGCTATATTTTCTTAGTAGTTTTATTAGAAATTGTTATACTATTTCTTAGATATATAGTGTGTGTGTGCTGTTAGGGTGTGGTAACTTGTGATGTTAAGTTGTCTATCTTGCCTTCATTCTTGCTGGTTGGGTTCGGAGCCGATCCTCAGCTCCAACTCGGCCATCCTCAAAAGCTCGAGAGCTGCTTACTGGCTCGAGGCCCACTATATCCCATGATGCCTGGTGCTAGATACCTAGATCTCGTTTGCCGCTTCTGCTGCGAGGTTGCGTTTGCTGGCTCAAGTCATATTTTTCTATTTTATTGTTAGCTAAAAAAAAACTATTTATAAATATTTTGTAGTTAGTCTTTAGAGTAGTATTTCTAGACAGTCTACTTAACTATTTGTAATTTAGTCTCCTTTCCTTCCCGGAAACTAGCTTGTTAGAGAGTTTTCCCCTCCCCCTCCCCTTTTTTCCTTCTGTTTTTCTTCAAGGTAGCCATTTTTAGTTAGAGGCTAATCCTTGTTCTCCTATATTTTCTTAGTAGTTTTATTAGAAATTGCTATACTATTTCTTAGATATATAGCGTGTGTGTGCTGTTAGGGTGTGGTAACTTATGTTGTGTGCTGTGTATTGTACTAGTTACCTACTTCCCTTCTGTTGTTTTTCTTTTTGTGACTAATGTTTCCTTTTCCAGGAATGTCCAAAGATACGAAAGTGTCTGGATTCAAGAAGTGTGACTCTTGTTGTCAAAAGATGTCACTGACAGATGGTCACACTTCTTGTGTCTACTGTTTGGGCTCCCTACACCTGCAGAACTCTTGTTCGGTGTGTCTCACCTATAGTCTAAGAGTCCTGCAGGAGTGTAGGAATAAGCTAATCCTGAGGGGCTTGCTCAAACCTGAGGGGTCACTGGCTAAGGCCCAGCCAGTGAAACCCTCTAAGCCAATGAAGCCATCGGCTCCCAGTTCAGAGCCGTCGTCACTTGTGGCTTCTGCTTCAACTTCAGTTCCGGCTGGAACCGAAGTATCTGTCTCCCAGTCAGCCCCGACTCTGGTGTCTGAGCCATCAGGGAGCCGAAAGCACTCCAAATCTCCATCCCTAGATTCATTACACCCAGCTCCAGGTTCGCCTCTATTACAGTCGGAGCGAAGTCACCGCTCCCACTCTTCTCGGTCTTCTAGACTATCTGACCAGGATGTGGAGAGAGTGGTGAGCAGGCTTCTAAAATTGCAGGCCCTGGCTAAAATGTTATCCAGACCCCCACATCAGGGTTCAGCTCCGCCCATCTCTACAGTAGTTCCTCCTTCGACTCATCCCTTGAGTTCGGAGCCGGAGCTTGTTGGTGCTCAGATTGTGGAACCGTCGGCGCCGATACCTACACTTTTGGGTCTGTCATTGGCTCCGATTGCCTTAATGGTGCTGTCCTTGGAGGGATCTGGGTGCCGGGACTCCCTCGTCAGCTCTGAGGGGGCGAGTGGCATCGGACCCTTGTCCGACCCCGTTCTCCCTCTCGGAGCTTCGGCGCAGGTGAGTTCAGCTCCTACATTGGCTTCGGAGCTGTCTCTCTCGGTGCCGGGAAGGATTCTGGTCTCTTCAGAGCCAGAGCCTTCTCCGCTATCAGGAAGGGGCGCCTTCGAGGTCATGAGGAGTCTGCTGGCCTCCGAGTCAGCCCCATGATCAGCCTCATCGACTCCTCCCCCCATGGTGCCTGCGTCTGCCTCTGCCCCTCCTCCAGACCCCAAGCATGGAGAACAAGCACTCCAGGGCACCCCATTGGGTGTATCTTCCT
This sequence comes from Protopterus annectens, assembly GCF_019279795.1. Taxonomy (NCBI): domain Eukaryota; kingdom Metazoa; phylum Chordata; order Ceratodontiformes; family Protopteridae; genus Protopterus; species Protopterus annectens. The sequence goes on along the minus strand of NC_056744.1, from coordinate 102,569,794 downwards.
CTTCCGAGGCCTCCCCTGATCATTCAGAGGATCCCCCTCGAAAGAGGAAATGCAAGAGGAAGCATGTTGACTCCCCTGAGTCTGTCACTTCAGATACTGACTTAGAGGATTCGGAAGGGTCCCCGAAATCCCACTCTGAGGACATCTCCTTCTCAGACATCCTTGAGATACTTAGGCAGAGGGGGAACTGGACTACCCTTAACCCTTCTGAGGATGAGTCGGTATTCCTGGACGCGTTTGGTTCCCGACCCTCCACCTCTTGGGTGTCTCCGCCTTTCGATCCACTGATGTCGGTGGTGGCTCGGAAGGCATGGTCATCCCCAGACACAGTGGAACCAACCCCCCGAAGACCCACAAAATTTATTACTGCACCACAGGACAAGCAATTTCTGACAAAGGGTGTTCCCACTGATACCATGGTGGTAGCAGCTGCCACGAAAAAGGAGTTGGCTGAAACTTCTTCGTCTGTCCATCCCCCTAATAAAGAATCTAGGACAATGGACAGATATGGAAAGCGGATGTTTTCCTCACTGACCTTCTCCATGAGGTCGCTGAGTTACTTGTGCCACTTTACCCACCTTCAAAGGGATCTCCTTAAAGAGCTAGAAGATACCCTTCAAGATCCATCAGCTGCAGGGGCCCAGGCTAAGGTTGCCTCCCAGCTGGCGACTCTTAATTCAGTAGTAAACTCCTCCATGCGGCTCATTTCTTATGCAGCTGATGGTGCAAGTAGGGCCGCAGGCACAGGCGTGGCCTTGAGGAGGCATGCTTGGATGCGGTTATGTAACTTTGCGGAACCCTTCAAGGTGTCTCTCACCAACACCCTCTTTGACGGTTCTGCTCTTTTTGGACCACAGGTGAAGGATACCCTTACCACGTGTGAGCAGGAAGGCAAGACTCTCTCTGCTGTGGGAGTCCATTTTTCCACTCCTTCTAGACCGTATCCCAAGGGTCAGAAGAGTGGGAAGATGTGGTTCCGGAAACCCCAGGTAGCCGTGCCTGACACACGTGGAGAGTTCCCCTCCAGGGGCAGAGCCAGAGGAGGGAACAACAATAGACGCCGCCCACAGGGCAGAGGGGGTCTGCAAAATCAGGGCAACAGAGAATCTTTCTCTGACAAGCCCTTCCAGCATCCCTGAGGTGCTGCCTGGCTGTCCACCTTTGGAGGCAGTCAGGGGAAGATTATCACTGTACCCAAAAGCCTGGCAAAGTATAACACAAGACAAACGGGTACTGTCTATCATATCCGAAGGTTACAAAATCCCGTTATTTTGCACCCCCTACATTCTCAACAAATCCCTTCCAGATGTTCCACCAAATCTAAGGGATCAAGCAGTTCAAGAAATATCAAAACTGCTAAGAAAAAGAGCCATCCAGCCAGTCCCAGCAGACCAGCAAGGATCCAGAATTTACTCAAGGTTCTTTTTGGTACCAAAAAAGACAGGGGACTAGAGACCCATTCTGGATCTCAGCAGACTAAATGGGTCTGTTCAAAGAACGAAGTTCCGGATGGTCAAGCTAAAGTCCATTTTACCCTTTCTGGGTCAGGACAATAGGATGTGCTCCATAGATCTTCACGATGCGTATTACTATATCAAAATGGACAGACGCTCCAGAAGGTTCCTCCGCTTCCGGCTGGGAGCTAGTCATTATCAGTTCAGAGCTCTGCCCTTTGGTCTCACCAGAGCCCCCAGGGTGTTCACCAAATGTTTGGCAGTGGTTACCGCTCACCTGAGATGGCAAGGATTCCAGGTGTTTCCATATCTAGATGACTGGCTCCTTACTGCTACCACCAGACATCACCTGCTGCGAGCCAGAGACTACACCATCCAAACTTGCTCCAAACTATGTATCACAATAAATTTCGAAAAGTCTGCATTGTCAATCTATTACCTTTATAGGCGCAAACTTAAATACAAAGGACGTGTCAGTGAGACTGCCATTAGACAGAGTGTTAGACATTTGCCGACATGTGCAGGTCTTATTAGGATGCAAATATATTCAGGCCAGATTTGTCCTAAAAACCTTGGGTCTCATGTCAGCAGCTATCATACTAGTTCCCCTTGCTTGTTTTCATATGAGGATTCTTCAGTGGATGCTGTTCACCCAATGGTCTTTCCAGCAACTTCCAATGTCTCACAACATAAGGATCACACAGACATGCAAAAACCAACTTGCTTGGTGGATGGTTTCCCCATCAGTACCCAGGGCAGACCATTTGCTCTTCCTCCTCCAGTGGCTACGGTGACCATGGATGCCTCCCTGATCGGGTGGGCGGGCATTTTCAGGGCAGAACAGTCCAAGGCACCTGGCAGCCTCACGAGTACCATCTGCATATCAATGTCTTGGAAATGAGGGCCGTGCTTTTGGTGTTGCAAGCTCTTCAGAACTCTCTTCCCACCGGGACCATTGCAATTCAAACAGACAATATGTCGGTAGTGTGGTACATCAACAAGCAGGGCGGAACCAGGTCCTACCTCCTATGTCGAGAAGCACTCAGACTCTGGCAGTGGGCGATCTCTTCCCAATGGTTTCTGATAGCAGCGCAGATCCCTGGGAAGTCCAACGTTATAGCGGACAGGCTGAGCAGAGCAATTCTCATGCCTCATGAGTGGTCTCTCAATCAGACAGTGGCGGACCAAGTCTTCCACAAATGGGGTCAGCCTTGCTGCAACCTTTTTGCCACCTCTTTCAACAGCAAGTGCAACAATTTCTTCTCTCTCCTCCCTCTTCCTGGACACTCCCCCAAAGACATTCTAGTTCACGATTGGACTCGGGGACTTCTTTATGCATTCCCTCCATTTCCCCTGATTCCCAAACTAATACAGAAAGCTACCACATTGGGATGCAAGATGATCCTCATTGCCCCTTACTGGCCTCAACAAATTTGGTTCCCGTTCCTGCATCATCACCTTCTGGAGCAGCCCTGGACCCTGGACCCAGTTCCAGACCTCCTGATCCATCAATCGGGAGGGCTGCACAAATCCCTTCAATCTCTCCAGCTCACTGCTTGGTTGCTCCACTTCCGACCTTAGTCAGGCTTCCAAACATCTCCCATTCAATGCGTGAAATCATCTTATCATTGCATAAGTCTACCACTAGAAAGACTTATGCTAGTAAGTGGAAACGTTTTTCTTTCTGGGCAGAGGCTAGAAATATAGATCCCTTTTCAGCCCCTGTGCACCATATTTTGGATTTTTTAGCGGAACTTTTTCATGCTGGATCTTCTTCTGCCATGATTAGAGTTCAGTTAGCTGCAATTTCAAACTTTCATATAGGTCTGTCAGATACTAGTACTATGTCCCATAAGCTTTGTAAAGCTTTTCTCAAAGGGACTACTTAACCCAGGCCCCCAGTGAGAGATCCCCCACCTCTGTGGGATCTAAATTTGATTTTAGCTTCCCTGATATTGCCCTCCTTTGAACCTGCAGCTTCTTGTTCTTTGAAGTTTCTTTCTTGGAAAACCCTTCTTCTGGTTGCAATTACTTCAGCCAGGAGAGTTTCTGAGCTTCAGGCTCTTTGTGTTCGCCCTCCTTATCTAGTTTTCCACAGTGACAAAATTTCTCTCAGGACTAACCCTTCCTTCCTTCCAAAGGTTTCTTCTGAGAATAATTTGAATCAGTCTATTGATCTCCCTGTGTTTTTTCCAAATTATTCCAACAAGGCGGAGTACAAATTGCATCAGTTGGATGTTCATAGACAGTTACGTTTTTACTTGCATAGAACTAAGCAAATTAGAAAATCAGACCAGCTGTTCCTGTCCTATGCTGAGGGTAAACAAGGTCTACCAGTGTCCAAAGTAACCTTATCTAGGTGGTTGACTTCTATTATTACATTGATATATCAACTAAGGAATAAAGAGCTTCCTGCTAAACCGAAAGGTCACTCCACTAGAGCTCTAGCTACTTCAGTGGCTTTTCAGGCAAGATTGCCAATGGAAACTATTTGTGTGGCAGCTACATGGGCCAATCCTCATACCTTCATTTCACATTATAAGCTGGACGTGGCCTCCAGGAGCAGAGCTGATTTTGGTTCCACTGTTCTGAGGAGTCTGTTCCGATGAGCCAACCAAGATTGAGGTGCTAGGGATGCTGTCCCAACCAACAAGAATGAAGGTGAGATAGACAACTTAACATTAAGAAGTTATCTACCTACCATAACGTTCCATGCTAGTTTTCTTCTTGCCTTCTTTCTTGCGTCCCACCCTCCATCCCCCTATCCTAGTGGACCGAGAAGAGTTCCTGTTGAATTTCACTGGCTGAGTCTTCTCTGGCTATTACTTACTGACTAGTAGTCTCTCCAGTAGGATTTATGCATTCTAGGATAGGATTCCTTTCCTCTTATGTCTGCAGTTAGTCTTACCAAATGAGATCTGGGTATCTAGAGCCAGGCATCATGGGATATAAGGGCCCTCGAGTCAGTAAGCAGCTCTTGAGCTTTTGAAGATGGCCGAGTCAGAGCCAAGGATTGGCTCCGAACCCAACCAGCAAGAAAAAAGGTGAGAAGAAGACAACTAACATGGAACGTTATGGTAGGTACATAACTTCTTATTCCAATCAGCTTAGTGCATTGCAGCATTGTTCTTTTGAGACTATGGGCAGAACTAAAAAAATATCTTGTGATTGTCTATGGCTTTGGCAACTATTTTAGCCCCAAACTTGCTTTGGTGGATTTTATTAAGCTCCTGATTTGTTTGTTTATTTCAGTGACAAAGAGCTTTAACATTCTGCAAATTCTTCTTACTTTTTGTCAAAATTAATTTCCTTTTATTATAGAGCTTGTTGATATTATGGTTCTACCATATGGGTTTGTTTCTAGGGTTTGACCTGCACTGCACTTGTTCCTGTGGGGTACTGGCGCATCTCTGCAGGTGCTTATATGCTGGTATAGTGTGGTGGTATATGTGTCTGAGTTTTTAATGGAGTTAACTCAGTTTGGTAGTGATCTGAAGCTTGCCAATGTATCACTTGGGAGTCGGTAGTTTGTCTTATAGAAATTTCTAAAGGTATCATGGGTGGAAAGGATCTTTGGTTTCAATTTTATTTCAAAGTAGACAGCTTTGTGGTCAAACCTAATAAGTGATGAAGATGCATAAGGGAGACTACAAGACGCTCCCATATTAGTAAGGACAAGATCAAATATGTTATTCCTCCTAGTGGGTACTCTGATTAATTGCTCCAGGGCATTTGTAATGACAAATTCAGGAATCTATGTGCTTCTGAGTAATGGTTATGTAGGTTTCCCAATCTCTACAGGCCCTTCTCACCCTGGATAGTTGAAATCACCTAGGAAAATGGTATTGGATTTATTTTAACACTGTGTAATTCTAGTTCCTGTAGATAGGTGCTGTGACTTTCTTGTGTCATAGAGAGAGTTCTATATCTAGCTAATATATAGTGTGGGACCTTTCTGGTGGTTATTGGGACATGAAGAAGCTCTAGTGCATCATGCTGCTTTACCAGCCTTGATGTGAGTTTCATCTGAATGTAGATTGAGACACCTCCACCTTTTTTTCACCTCCTGCGCAGTAGCTGGTCCAAGCGTGTGGAAAGTGTTCCACAACAGTTCCATACACTGCAAAGCCAGGGTGCTCTTTGCTATTTTAAACCATTTCTCAGTCACTACATAGATGTCAATATCCTCCAGGGTGAGTAGGGCTTGTAGCGAGTGCAGTTTCTTTTTAGGCTCCTAGCACTGATCAGTAACACCTTCGTACTTCCCTTTGCATGTTCATTATGTTGGTAGGCTTATCAGGTTGGCATTGCCTAAAAAAGGCACCATGGGGTTATATAATGTCTTTGCCAATAATTGAAACCCTAGGTGGGACCAATGCTGGCCATCCATACTGAAGCAGTGTATTTTGTTGATCATATCCTCCCATGCTGACAAATATTGGATCCCCTTTGAATGACACCATAAACTAAGTCAATTATTGAAGTAAATTATTTTGCGGCATCTTCCTTGGAGAAGGTAGAATGCTACTGAATGCTAGGCTCCTACCTGCCTTGGACACAAAGTCTGAGAGCTCCATCACATCTCTCGTCATACAGTCCAAAGAGCTATACCTCAAGACACTGACACACTACCATGAACTATGTCAGAGTCATACTGATGTTTGCTGCTCAAGGACTTGAGTGTATGCATGATCTGATGTATCATGGCACCAGACAAGCAACTAACCATCACTCTTTCCTTGCTCAGCCTGGTAAGAGGCACATGTGTATGTCTTACAGTGGAGTCACATATAACAAGAATGTTTATCTGCCCTACAGAGTCAGCATCTGTGACTTTGGAACTCCTTGTGCTATGTCAGGAAGTAGGCTTCATTTGCTGAATGTTCTTTGTGCTTGTGTTATGTTTTGGAGGTCTTTGAGGTTTAGGCAAGTTCATTTTTAGAACTGCAGCATTTGATGGATTATTTATATTGTGATGGCCTTGGAGAGGTGTGATGTGTGGTGTACTGCTGACAGTTTTGGTGTCTGAATTTACTGTGTGAGATTTTTGCCACCGATGATACTATATATGTATATCTCTCACACACTGTTATGCTCTTTGAATAATAGATGATCATCAGACAGTGTGAGACAATTCTTAGACCGTCTCAAGATATCCATCTCAACTGGGATGGCTATAGATGTTATGGGGAAGTGCAGGTTTATGATGCTTAAAGTTCAATATAAAACAATTAGCCTGGAGACCTTCTTTTGCCACCAGTAAGAACCAGCAAATTATAGTAAATAATCTCACAAATGTAATACTAAAATCAGTGCAAGCAATGTCAGTGCACTCAATATAAAACAATTTTATCAAATATCTTTTAAGCTGGACAGTAGTTTACAGGGAGTGACTTTGTAAAATGATACTTATGGGCTTATTGTCAACAGCTAATAAACAGGAAGAGGGAGGGAATTATGTTGTCATATCATAAGGGGCAGGTAACAACAAATGCAGTGGGTTTCAAAACACAACTACAACAGGGTAGGTGGGAGGAAAAATACACAGTTAGACCCTTAGCTCTGAGATGATTGGTCTGGAAAGTCCTGAACGAACTTGACATACACTCAGTACAAAACAATGAAATTGGGGTATAATAACAACAGTTAGGCCATCTAAACAGCAAAATGCAGTGTAACTATGTATTAGAATTACTAATACAGGCTTAAACAGATACAGACTATTAAAATTATTTTAAAATCAGATAGAGAGATGAAAACACATATCTTTCTTTCTCTATGTAATGGAACTATTACAATGCATCAGTAATTTAAAAGTTCATGGCAAACAGCATGTGATGCCCCCCCACTGCTACCAATATATGATGGCCACCACTGTCACCAATACATGACACCCCCATGATGGGTCAGTAATCAAGGAGCCTGGATCCTCAACACTGACACTGGAGAAGGAAATGTACTTGGAATAGAAATGGATATACTCAGTATTTCCACATGCAGACCTCCCTGCTTGAAGTACAATTTCCTTTAAGAGCACACAGGGAACACACTCAGCTTGGGGTCTGGATTTCTCTATATCTGTCTCCCTCCAGGTCCACAGTAAGAGTCCCCACTGGTACAGCTGTAGGGTTAGGTCCTCAGCCGAGTGTCCAAACCAAGTCTTCTGGCACCTTCTCTATGAACCCAGTGCTACATGTCCCTGCCCCAAGTAGCTGACACACACACTCTTTAAGATTTCATTTTCACACACACACACATACACACACACACACACACACACACACACACACACACACACACACACACACACACACACACACACACACACATAGGAAAGGTTGGCACAGATTACCCACTCTACTAACTTTGCCCAGACTATAAGGTAGATTCACTGCCACCAGTCAGTTACTATAAGGCTCTTAAAATGGTATCCAATTAGGCTGAGTAAAGTTAATATTAATACAAATGATAGTAGTTGTTCCAGACAGGTAGACCTTCTGGAGTGGCCCACACAGTGTCACCACATAAATAAAGGTACTCTCAAAGGTTAGATACTTTCTACAATGACAAGCCACAATAAAAGTTTTAAATATATTTAATAATAAATAATAAAAGAACATGAAAATATCGAATATATATTTATAGTTATCCACAGAGTTCAAATCAAAGAAATATTTAAATTAACACTGACAGAGAGACGCATACAAATAAAGAAAAACACTCTCTAAACTAAGCTTCACTATATTCCTGACTAAATCTAAGAGAATTTACTGTTCCCTAATAACTTACTTGGGCAAGGCAAGAAGAAATATGTGAGCAGTCTTTCTAGCTAGGCCCCCCAAAAGAATACTTAATACTCTGAGATTTCTCTTTGTAATATGTAAAATATAATTCCAAGATGGCTGGCAGAATGACCTGATCTGGTCACCTGACTCTAAGATCTTGCAGTATTCCCCTTTGAAGCTGAGGCAGGAATTTAGCATATACAGCTACAATACACATCTAAATGTTTATGGCAGTGCCTGGGGCTTCCACTCTTTTTACTGAGCTAATGAACAAAGCCTTTTTTCAGACTTAGTATCTCCAGTCTTATTCAGCACTGTGGGGTAATGTTTTAATGGTTTAACATCTCATTTACATTTCCCTTATTTTTCTTAAAGTAAGCTAGCTGGTACATTTAATTCAGTTGCAATAATACATGTACATTTCATTTCATTCCTGCAGGGTGCGCTGTTGATACATTTTAACACAATTAAGACAAGCAAAACTCACAAATACATTTTCAGCACCAACATCTGTACAAATCAATGTGATATACAAATGACATACAGTTCTAATACATTTGTACACAAGCATCTTGTATAAATCAGTTTGATATTCAAAGGACATATCATTCTTCACAAAACTCCAGTTGGCTATGCTGGCACTTGCCCATATCGTCACACAGCAGCTTTGGAATTCTTAGACCCTTAGCTCTGAATTGACTGGATATTCCCAGGGGTTTAAGCCAAGGATTACAAAGTTCTTAGTAAGTCAGAGTGATCTCGATTGCTTTGGGGGTTTTACCTCAACCCAGTACCTAAGTCAATGGTGGAAGTCCCAAACCCACAATATGTTATTGGTTTATAAGTTCATACTACGCTATCAGTCTGCAGACTATTACAAGCGTAGCCGATAACCAGAATCAAATGCTGTACCTTGTATCTGTGAGGTTAAGACTTTAAATATTATGCCAACCCTCCCACTTTGTGTGCTTGACAGTCTGGGTATTGTTGAACAGGATATGACTGTACATGATTCTACCAATAGTCTTCCATAAATAGACACTGGATAAAATTCTAGCCATTTTAACTGGCTAACAATTTTCTTTCCATAGGTTCAAATTTTTGTTTGCATTACTCAAAGTACCTGTGATGTTTTCTTTTCTAACAAGATATTGATATTGCAACTTAACTGATTTCATTTTTCCTGTATGGAATATGCGATTGCATTTCTAGCAAACGTAATTTCCACCTCATTTGCTGTTATTTCATGAATAACTGCTTGCCTAGCATGTGTAAAAGTTTTAGAGAATTTGAGCACTCAATAAAAATTTAAAAATGTGGTACATATGCATTGGTAATGCATTCTAATTATGTTTAATAGTTTCAGACACAGTTCTCTTTCTCTGTCTCAGCTTAATGGGGAAAGTAATGATAAGGTCTTAAATATGGGTGTTAGCTTTACTGGTACTCAAGCAAAAGTGCAAGAATTTAATGTTGCTGTGAGTATTGCAGCAATGTACTGTACTGGGTGAGTTGCCATATATATATATATATATATATATATATATATATATATACTATGGATACGTAAAACAGTCTGTTTGCCAGTCCCTTGTGTGTTTGGGAAGAAAGAGATGAAGATGTTAACATCCTTCCTGCTGTGATAGCATTTTGTGCCTCATTATAGTTGTCATTTAAGTACAAACGCTAGTAGATCCATATGTCATTTATATTGCCTATGACGATGACCTGGTAAAGGTGCAAATCGTTGACAGTTAAGATAACTGCCTTCTTTTTTCACTATCACTACATTTGATGCACCCGCACTGTGAGAAGATTGTTAGTAAACCCAGTGCACAACATTCCTTTCCTAAGACTTTGCAAACTATGGGGCATTCTATAAGCCTGCTAACATATGGGATTACTCTGAGTAAATGTTGTTTTATGATATACAAAGAGTTCTGCTGGGAACACTTTTGGTTAAATATCTTTTTCCTAAAGTTCTACATGGAAATTCTTAAAATAGACTAGCGTATGCTTCATTAATTTCTGCATAGTTTTCCTACATATTGTGAGCAACCACAACCAGCATAGGATTTTCTCCACGAACACAATTTTTCAGTAAACTGACGTGCTACACTTTACATTTTGCAGTCCCACCATGTAGTTTGCTGATTACAGTTTTGCCTTACCATCATATGGTCCCTCTTTATTATCACACAGTCTGTGAATAGAATGCAGAAGTAACAACACTATTACCCTCCTGAAAATTTATATTTTAATAGTATGTGGGTACAAAATGTAAAAAATGTAACATCCCACTCCTGAAATCTTCATTGTACAGAACCATTATTTTTGTATTGCTTTTTGTTTTTCCTTTGCTGTCTTAAATTTTTCTGTAGCCAGTTTCTCATATCATGAATTGCTTTTACTAATTCAGCTGGTTACTGAATAGAAACAAATGGAAAATCTGCCACTAAAATAATAAGATATGGTAGAACAAGCACAACTGCAACATGAATGGTGCAGTATTACTCTTGAAATTTCAAATTATACATATAGTGGGGTACAGGCATAGATCCCCAAGAGCACACTTAACATTTGTAATTTTTAAACTTTTTTTAAGTGCTTGATACATATATCAATGATGGGGCTTAGCCAGAACAAAAGTAGTTACCTGGAGTCCATTACAAACCAAAGCGAGTAAAATGGTTTCATTCAATGCCTGGAAAGAACCATGTCAGGTCAAGTGGGACATAAATAAGCTATGAACCCTTGCACTGCCCCCAGATAAAACAAACAAAGAGCCTAGCAACAGTAGCCCCTCCCACAGCTCTTGGTTGCAGTACAGTTTGAGGGCTTCCAGAAAGAGTTTGGTGTTATATATTACCAGGAAACAACATACAGGCAAACTGATGGACTTGTAAAACAAAATCTATTAAGTTTAATAAATGTTCTCCGGCTCATATGTAGACAGCACACATAAAGATGTGGATAAAATGCTGCATCACTATCATTTCTCTAAACTGTTCAAATGTTTTCCTGTGGCTATAACCATTTTTACCCTTATCCATTATCCTGGTAAACATGTCTCTTGGAATATCACCTGACTTTAAGTTATGGACTGAAACTGTTCTACTAATAGTACAGCTGGATTTTCATAGTGTTTATAAACAGTAAATTTTACTATGTCAGAATTTGTTTTATCTTCAGCTGGTATACTAGTATAAGCATGAAGAGCTTTCCCACTTAATGTTGCAGCCAAGTGAAGCACCCACTGATGTTGTGGCCACTGGTCACCCTCTCAAAAGTAGTAATGAGTTCTTCCTCAATATGACAGTCTTGTAGCCTGTGTAATTTTATGTCCTAAGGTGTGACTACTTATGTGGGAGATCCACAGTCACCAATTGCTTTATTTCCCTACAAGTGTCTCTGTCTCCTACTGTTGAATAATAAGCTACTTAGGATCATTGAATCATAAGATCATAGGAGTTTACTAGGCTATGGACCTGGAGGTCATTTCAAGCCTAGCCATTTCAACCCAATGTAATACCATAGAGGTACTAGTCAATACCCAGGACTGCATTTAGTAATGACTGTCCATGTCCAGGAGGATTGTGGGTGCTATCCCCAGTAAGAATCTACAGTGCCCCATCCACTCATCTAGGTTCCTCTTGAACAGTGTAATAGAGGGGCTCTTTTTCCCATGAACTGGTAGCTTATTCCAAAAATGAGGCAGTCACTGGGAGACAAATCTGTCCCTCCAGCATGTCTTATTTAAGTCGAAGGCCATATTTAGGTCCCTGGAATGGGTTGCTCTAGTCACGTTTGATTTACAGATATGAAGCAAGTTCATTAGATTTGGGTCTGAGATTGGGCACAAGTCACCCATGAGAAGTCTGTATGATACAGAATATAGTGACAGGGACTTTAGTCAATCTGTGTAAGGCGTATGTTGGAGCCCCTTGATCTTCTATGTTAGAAACCTCTGAGGTCTCCCCAAATACTGCAGTTGCTTTGTATGGTATGTGACGAATAGGTCATTGTACTCAATTATGGGCTGGATTAGTGCCAAGTATAGAGGGGTTATACCCTCCTTTGCTCTCAAGGCAATGCCTTTACTAATCAAGTGTGCTACATAGAAAGGCTTCCTTACTACAGTAGATCAATGGTGGTCAAAATTAAGGTCACAGTCAACTTGGGTTCCCAGATCCCTTACCATAGGTTCATAGGTTCATAAGTGTATACTAGGCTAATGACCCTGGAGCCTATATAAGCCTAGCCCAAGAAGATTCTCTGGCATCATGCTGCCCAAAGTTAGTTCCCAGTGCCCCTGTCAAGCAAGGCCACTGAAATGATCTCCGGGGTGAACTTCCTATTGCCCTTCCACTCGTCAAGATATCTCTTAAAGAGGGACAGTGTAGTGCTCTGCTTGACGTGAATGGGAAGTTTGTTCCAGAGTATGGGAAGTCTCTGAGTTAGGAACCTGCCCCTCCAGCATGTTCTGTTTATTGTGGTAATGAGGTTTAGGTCCCTGGAGTGGGATTGGGATTTCTTTAGATGTAGCATATCTAGCAGCTCTGGGTCAGACATGGCTTTGTAGGTCAAGCAGAGATCGCCTCTAAGTAGGCGATAAGAGACAGAGTATAGCTGGAGTTTTTTTAGTCTGTCCGTATAGGGCATGTGTCTAAGGCCTAAGGTATTTTTGTGGTCTTCCCAGTTGTTGTGGGTGTCTAGTGAGGTACATACCAAAAGGGGAGTTGTATTCTATAATAGGTCTAATGAGGGATGAGTAGAGAGGGATTATGACCTCTTTCTTCCTGGATGATAAACCTTTTGTAATGAGATGTGCTACATAGAAAGACTTTCTGACTACAGTGGCAATGTGGTTATCAAAGGAGAGGTTGCTGTCAACCTGTGTCCCCAGGTCTCTTATCACACCTTCAGTGTTTAGTGGACTACCGCCTATGTGGTAGTTCATGTGCACCGAATTTTTCCCAAAGGGAATGAAAATGCACTTTTTGGCATTGAGCTTAAGTCCATGGTTCTGGCACCAGTCACTGGTGTCAGTGAGGCCTTTTTGTAGAATGTCTACATCAGTTGGAGAATCAATAATAGTTTCCAGTTTGCAATCATCTGCGAACTTGGTCAGCCAGAGTTCCTTTGTGTTGGCTTGAACTTCAGAGAAGTAGATGCCAAACAGGAGAGGACCTAGGACCGATCCCTGTGAGACACCACTTGTAAATGGTTGGTAGTCAGATTTGGAGTCTGCTGCTTTCACAGTGTAGGTTCTATCAGTGAGCCATTTGGCAACCCATTTTATGACATAAGGGTTTATGCCTAGTTTAGTGAGTCTATCTATGATTCTTGAGTGAGGGATGGTGTCAAAGGCCTTAACAATATCTAGGTAGGCTGTGTGAACTACCTTGCCCTCATCCACAGCTCTGGTGACAGACTTGAAGAAGTCTATCAGGTTGAGCGGGCATGATCTACCTTTCACAAACCAAACTGCATAGGGTTCAGAGTTTGGAGATTCCCTATGTCCTTATTTATAAGGTCCATGATGATGCGCTCCATAGCCTTACATATCAGACTCATTAGAATAATGGGGCGGTAGTTCCTGGAGTCTGCAGCCACTCCCCCTTTGTGAGCGGGATGACCGTAGCAGTGTGCCATTCGTTAGGAACAAAGCCTGAAATGAAGCTGTGATTGAACAGGGTACTCAGCTGTGGTGCCAGTTCACTTTGTAATTCATGTAGAACACAGACAGGGATATTAGCAGGTCCCATGGAAGCTGAATTCTTGGCTTTGGACAGTGTGGTTTTTACCTGTGTAGCTGTGATAATAGGGACCTGGCATTCCTCAGGTATTGTGATAGGCCCTTTAGGGGGTGAAAGGGGGGTAATGTTTGCAATGAACCTGTCAGCCAATATGTTGGCAATATCAGCTGGTTCTGTATATGTATTGCCATTGTGCTGTAACTCAGAGCAGATCTGAATATTGCCATGTAGATTCTTGACATAACTATAGAATGCCTTGTGGTTGTCTTTAGAATCTGCAGCAATTTTGTTTTCATAGCTAGCTTTAGAGGATTTGATGATGGATCTCAGCTTTTTGCTGAGGCTAATGGAAGTTTTTCCAGTCTTGGGAATTCATAGGTTCATAGGTTCATAGGTTCATAGGTTTATACTAGGCTATCTGCCCTAAGGCATTTATAAGCCTAGCCCAGAGTTTTTGTGGCTTACGCCACCCCTTATGTTAAAAAATACTGTGCCCATTAGTTTGTTGTGCCTCTGTCCAGCAGTGACACAGAGATGATTCCCGGGGTAAACCTATGATCTCCCATCCACCGGTCAAGATTTCTCTTGAACAGAGCCAGCGAGGTACTCTGCCTCACATGGACCGGGATTTTATTCCACAACATAGGGAGTCTCTGGGTGACAAATCTATCCCTCCAGCATGTCCTATTTATATCTGTGCTAAGGTTTAAGTCGCTTGCTCTAGTGGATCTGGTAGATTTGGATTTTTTGAGGTGGAGCATGCCCATTAATTCTGGGTTGGACATGGCCTTGTATGTCAGGCACAGGTCACCTCTGAGCAGACAGTATGCGACTGAATAGAGCTGGAGTTTCTTCAGTCTGGCAGCATATAACAGATTTTGGAGTCCCTTTATCCTTTTGGTGAGGAACTTTTGGGGTCTCTCCAATTGCTGCAGGTGTCGGGTGAGATACATCCCAAATGGGGCATTGTACTCGATCATTGGTCTGATAAGTGAAGAGTATAGGGGAACAATGACCTCACTTGATCTGGATGTGAATCCCTTCATGATCAGGTGGGCAATGTAGAAGGTTTTTCTAACCACTTTAGCAATGTGAGTGTCAAAAGAAAGGCCACTGTCAACCTGGGTCCCCAGGTCCCTGATAACTTCTTCTGTGCTTAGTGGATTGCCACCTATATGGTAGCTTGGGGTTACCTTGTTTTTCCCGAAGGGTATGACTATACATTTTTTGGCATTTAACTTCAGGCCATGGCTCTGGCACCAGCTATCAGTTTCCGGGAGACCCCTCTGAAGGATATCTGTGTCCGATGTACTTTCCACTATGGCTCCCAGTTTGCAGTCATCTGCAAACTTTGTCAGCCATAGTCCTCCTATGTTAGCCTGTACTTCTGAGAAGTAGATGCCGAACAACATGGGGCCAAGGACTGAGCCCTGTGGGACACCACTTGTGACCGGCTTGGAGTCTGACATGGCGCCAGCTACTCTAACCCTGTGGGTTCTGTCCTTTAGCCAGTTTGCAACCCATCTTGTGACATATGGGTTTACATTTAAGCTGGTAAGTTTATCTATAATACCCGAGTGGGGTATTGTGTCGAAAGCTTTTGCAAGGTCAAGGTAGGCTGTATGGACTGCCTTTCCCTCATCAATGGCCTTGGTGACTGTTTCGAAGAAGTCGACCAAGTTCAAAAGGCATGATCTGCCCTTGACAAAGCAAAACTGGGTCGGGTCCAATGTCTGCAAGTCCCCTATGTCTTTGTTTATGAGTTCCATTATGATCCTCTCCATAGCTTTGCAGACCAGGCTTGTTAAGCTTATGGGGCGGTAATTACCAGGGTCCGTAGAGGCACCGCCTTTGTGGAGTGGGACCACAGTTGCCGTACGCCACTCCTTGGGCACGTATCCTGTGGTAAGGCTAAGATTAAACAGCTGCCTTATGTGCGGGTTTAGTTCCTCATTGAGTTCGTGTAGCACACAGCTGGGGACACCATCCGGTCCCATTGATGCTGTGTTTTTAGCTTTAGAGAGAGCAGCTTTCACCTGCATATTGGAGATGTCTGGGAGGCTGCACTCCGCTGGGATAGTTATCTCTCCTTTTGGGGGGGGGAGAGGGGGGTGAAGTTTGCACTGAACCTGTCTGCCAGTATGTTGGCAATGTCTGTGGGTTCAGTGATTTTTGTATAATTTTGGACTAATTCTGAGCATATCTGGGAGTTTCCACCCAGGTTTCTAACATAGCTGAAGAAGGCCTTATGATTGTCTTTTGAATCTATGGCAATTTTTCTCTCAAAGTTGGCCTTGGATGATTTTATGAGTGCTCGTATTTTTTTACTAATAATGATCAAAGGTGTCTTCTCTTTTATGGATTTTGCTCTATCATGTAACAGCTTTCTCCTCTTATTGTAAAGTTTGTTTATGGCTGGGGTCCACCAGACTGGACGTTTGCCCTTGGTGGAAAGAGTCTTGGTTTTATTAGGGATTGCCTGATCATGCAGTCCTGGAGGTGTTCGTAGAAGGCATTTGTAAGGGCTTCTGCAGCTTGGGTTGTGGTTTCCACTGGCTCGGGGGCCTTGAAGGATACCACACCAGTCTTGAGTAGTGCGAAGTTTGCTTTAGAGAGGTTCTTCACTGTGGTCTTTTTTGTTTGGGGTGGGGGCGGGATGTGGATATCCAGTGAGATTAGTTTATGATCTGATCTCACCAATGAGGGATATACTTCCAGTGTGGAGCATTTTGTCCCCATGTTTGTGATGATGAGATCTAGTATATTTTCTCCTCTTGTGGGAATGGTGACTAGTTGTTCCATGGCATTTGAATTTATGAACTCCAGGAACCTTTGGGCTAGAAAGTTTGGGCTTGAGTAATGTTCCCAGTCTATATTCGGGTAGTTGAAGTCACCCAATATAATGGTGTTTGGAGATACATTTATACCCTCCAGTGTCTTCAGGAAGGCTGTGTGGGGTTCCTGAGTTTGAGAGGGTGGCCTGTAGCATGCTAAAAATTGTAGAGCAGTTTTGCCTATGGTTAATTGCACCTGGATGGTTTCCGATGCTTTGTGCGTTGCCACCAACCTGGAGGTGTGGGTATCCTTGATGAATATGGATACACCCCCTCCTTTTGTGGTGTGGTCCGGGTTTTGGGGCTGGAATGCATGATATGAGGTAAAACCTGATAGTGCCGGGGTGCTCTCAGGAGCCTTGAACCAGGTTTCAGTCACAGCACAGACATCGATGTTCTCCATACTGAGAAGGGCCTCGAGTGCGTGCATTTTGAGATTTAGACTTCTGGCATTGAGCAGCATTACCCTTAGTTTCTTCCCATTTTTGTTTATTAGGGTGGTAGGTTTAGAATTTGAGCCTTGCCTAAAAAAGGCACTATGGGGGTGGCAAGAGCCTTAGCCAATATCCGGAATCCCAGGGGTGACAGGTGCAAGCCGTCCCTTGTGAAGCAGCGTGGCTTGTCAAGCATGTCATCCCAGGCAGACAGACACTGGATCCCCTTTGAATGACACCAGAAATTAAGCCAATTGTTAAAGCTGATCATCTTGTCTCTATGTTGTGGCATCATTCTTGGTGAAGGAAGGATGCTGCTCAGGGTCAGGGTCATACCTGCCTGGGCTACATAATCAGAGAGCTCCTCTATGTCTCTTTTCATGTAGTCCAGGGAGGTGCGTCTCAGGTCATTCACACCAGCATGGACAATGACTGTGTCATATTTGTACTTGCTGTGGAGTGACCCGAGTGCTTGTGTTATGTGGCGGATTCTAGCGCCCGATAGGCAGCTTACTGTGACTCTCTCCTTGTTCAGCCTGGTGAGTGGGACATCAGTGTGTCTGACTATGGAGTCACCTATGACAAGTATGTTTGGTGTTGTATTTGGCCTTAAGGGCTGTGACTGCTTTGCACACTGATTTTGTGTTTTATGTGTTGTCTGTGGTGTGTCATGAGGTGGCGGTTGCTTGGGTGTCTGCTTTGGAGGCCTCTGCTGTTTAGGTAAAGTTTTGCTCAGAGCCTCCGAGTATGTCTTTGTGTGTTTATGTGTTTGATTCATTGTTGTGATAGCTTTATGTGAGAATGGTTTTGTGGTGTGTGTAGTTGCCTTCTCCTCCTGTCTGGTCTTGCCAGTCCTGAGTTGAGAGAGCTCAGCCTCCATTTTGGCTAAATAGCTGCATCTCTCGCAAGTATTTGTGTTATGTGGGAGGAGGAGAGGCTTGTCTGTGTACATGAGGCAATTGTAACATTGCCTCAATATTCCCAGATTCACCAACTGGACAGTAGAGGACGCCAGCATCTGGCCCTTCGACATGCTAGAGAAATTAAGAAGTTTGGGGTGTTACTGAATGAGAGAGGACTTAGTAAGGAAGTGGGTACTCCTGGGGGGAGGGTTTCCGCTAGTGAGGGACTTTATATAATACAGAAGTACTAAGCCTGAAAAGAAGATGCTTTTAAGACAAGTGCTGAGCTTTTTTTTTTTTTTTTTTTGGAGAAAAAAAAAAAGCTTTTTAGGAACAAGTGCTGCGCTTTTTAGTTAAGGGATATACTGTTTAGATTACTAGTAGAGCAGTTCTAAGGGAAAAAATGAAGAACAGACTTTATGGAGCCAGAAAAAGTTTAACCTTGTTAAACCGGCGCTGCCCGATGCTGCTCTAGTGGCAACTCCACGCTAAATCACGCTAAAGCGTGCTTGATAGCAGGGGCTGGAAAGAGCCAGGAATTGACCCAATATGGCCAATAAAACTACAGTTTCAAGTCAGTAACCACTCCCACGGGGGCAGGGGAGCTGCTCAATGTTTTTCACTGCCACTGATCAACAGAGAGACTTTCCTTTAGCCCAAGCAAAAATGGCCTCACAGAAACTTACAAACAGTTCAGGAACAGCAAGCCTGTAACTGAACTTTTTTAAATCTCAGAAAAGTGGGAAAAAAGCAAGATTTTTTTTGTTTTGTTTTTGTTTTTTCAGAGATAGCAGAGGTTCACAAGTAATATCAAGTTATAACAGTGCAGTAAATGACCCCACACAAGAGTGCTAGGTCAAAGACAGAAAATATGCAAGTTTTGAGAAAAACGATTTTAAAATTAAGTGCAAACAGGAAATTCAGTAAACAGCTTTTGGTTGTGCTCTAAATACAGCTACTAATGCAGAAATCAAGTTTAACAAGCCAGAAAATTCTCAAACTAGGCAACTATGCAGAAAAACTTAGCAAATAAACAGAGAAAAATACTTAAAATCTCAAAAGTGGCTCCTTCTTCTCTCAGCGTTTTCTCCTCTTGGTGGGTGCTTCACCAACAGCCAACAAGCCTGAAAAGACCCCAAACCCATGAGGCAACTAGGTTTTAAGAGAGGAAGATGAAGGAGTTTTGAAAATGACCCCTACTGGTCAATAAAACTACAGTTTCAAGTCAGTAACCACTCCACGGGGGGCAGGGGAGCTGCTCAATGTTTTTCACTGCCACTGATCAACAGAGAGACTTTCCTTTAGCCCAAGCAAAAATGGCCTCACAGAAACTTACAAACAGTTCTGCAACAGTTTTTTTCCTTCTGTTTTAGAGTTTGTTTATGGTGGGGGAACACCAGACTGGCTTCCTTTTTTTGGAGGAGAGCGTCTTGGTTCTGTTTGGTATGGCCCTTTCCATACACTTGTGTATGTGCTCAAACAGTGCATTGGTGTATGATTCAGCAGTCATGCACCTATTTTCCATTTGCATGGGTATCGTGAAGTTAGCCACCTCTGTTTTTAGAAGCCCAAAATTGGCTTTGGAGAAGTTTTTTATGGTGGTTTCCTTTGTGGGGGGTGAGGGTGGGATGTGGATATCCATGGTGATTAGCTTGTGGTCAGATCTGACCAAGGAGGAGTTGATTACTGGTGTAGAGCAATGGTCACCCATGTTATTAATGACCAGGTTAAGGATGTTTCTACCCCTGGTGGGGGTAAGAATGAGTTGGTCCAGTGCGTTGGAATTAATGAATTCTACAAAACGTTGAGCAAGTGTGTTAGTACATGAGTAATTTTCCCAGTTAATGGAGGGGTAGTTAAAGTCTGCCAATATAAGGGTATTGGGTTGTACCCTAATATTTTCCAGTGTGTTTAGGAATGTGAAGTGGGAGTCTTGGGACATGGTGGGGGATCTATAGCAGGCTATAACCTGGATTGCAGTTTTACCCAGTGTTAGTTTTACCTGAAGTATCTCTGATGCGTTATGTTGGGCTACTAGTCTGGAGGTGTGCATATCCTTTATGAATATGGAGACACCACTGCCTTTAGTGCTTCGGTCCAGGTTTAGGGGCCGAAAGGTGTGATATGAATTATAGCCTGGTAGTGCTGGGGTGCTCTCTGGAGCCTTGAACCAGGTCTCAGTCACTGCACAGATGTCAATGTTCTCCATTTTAAAGAGTGCTTCAAGCAAGTGCATTTTGAGATTTAGACTTCTAACGTTGAGTAGCATAACTCTCAGATTTCATTTGCTTGTAGCTGTTATGGTGGTAATTTTGTCTTCAGGACATTGCCTAAAAAAGGCACTATAGGGATGGTAAGAGGCTTGGCCAGTATCCGGAATCCCTGGGGTGACAGGTGCAGGCCATCTCTGGCAAAGCATCAAGGTCTGTCTATCACGTCAGGCAGACAGATACTGGATCCCCTTAGAATGACACCAGAAACTTAGCCAATTGTCAAAGTCAGTCATTTTCTTCTTGTACTGTGGTATCATTCTGGGTGACGGTATGATGCTACTTAGAGCTAGGGTCATACCTGCCTGGGCTACAAGATCCGAGAGCTCCTCTAGATCACTTTTCATGTTGTCCAGGGAGGTACATCTCAGGTCAATCAAACCAACATGGACAATGACAGAGTCATATTTGTACCTGCTGTGGAGTGACCTAAGTGCGTGCGTTATGTAGTGGATCCCGGCACTTGATAGGCAGCTGACCGTAACTTTCTCCTTATTCAACCTAGTGAGTGGGACATCAATGTGCCTTACTATTGAGTCACATATGACTAGTGTATTGAGTAAGTTGTTTTGCCTTATGGGCTTTGGTTGAATGGCACACTGTTTATGTGAGCTATGTTTCTCATGGTTTGTGCTGGGATGTGGTGGTTGTTTGCATTTCTGCATCGGAGATCTCTGTTGTTTGGGCAGATTTTTATTGAGAGCCTCTGCAAAAGTAGGTGTGTGTTTTGTGTTACTATGTGAGGGTTGTGGTGGTGTAAGTTCTGTAGGGCTATGTGTTGAATGTGATGTGGTGCAGGTGTTAACCTTCTCCTATTGACTGTCTAATCCAGTCTTGGCTGGAGAGTGCTTGGCTTCCAGTTTGTCTAAATATGTGCATCTCTCACAAGTCATAGTGTTGGGAGGTAAGAGGAGAGGGTTGCCAGTGTACATGAGGCAGTTGCTACATTGCCTCAGAATGTCCAAGTTCACCAGGTTGACAGGAGAAAGCACAGGGAAGTGACCTTTAGACATGCCTGGATATGAGCTCAATATATTAAGTACTGAAGCCTTTTACAGGAAAAATGTCACTCAAGGTGTCTGAGTCTGTACAGAGCACTACCAAACACTTGAGGGGAAACTAATACGTAGACCCTGAAAAATTAAGGATGAAGTATTTAGGCAGATATTCTAAAGTTAGGAAGAAATCAAGCAGTACTTACTGAAAATAAAGAATTAGCTTGTCAAGAATGATGAAAAGAGGGGAGTCACATGAAAGGCTATGGCCTGGCTACTACTAATGCTGGTTTCAGCACAGCTTCACTCTGTTGGGATACAATACTCCTTTGCTTCTTCTCTCACCAGAAGCAAAATGTTAGCACTAATCCCAAGAAGAGAAGCAGGCCACAGCCTGTTTGGTGATCCACAGTCTTGTTCCAGATGTTGCAAGGGTCTGCAGGCTTGTAGCCTTTTTCTGGTAGATACCTCAAATACCAACCAGACCAATCACATACGTTAAGCACAGACAGTCACTCTCCAACCAGAAAGAGTCAGGAATCAATGCAGTCTGCTCCTACTCTCACTAGGATCAGAATATAAGCACAGATTCCAAGCTGTCACCTATAAAACAGTTATTAAGCTTTCTGGTGATCAGCAGTCTCCAGGAAATAATGCAACTGCACTCCTTCTCTCACCAGGAGAAAACAGAAGCACTAATCCCAAGATGACTACTGAGAGGCAGAATGTGGGCTCTCCAATAACTGGTGGTCTTGCAATAGATGCTTAAAGTTAAGATGAAAAAAATGGTTTATCCTAAACACTGCAGTGTGCACTAGAGGAGGTAGATGCGAAAGTAGGTAACTTAAGCTTTACCTGTCTAAAAAGTTAAGTTTTAGTGTAGAGTCACTATTTCTGAAACAGCAAGATAGATTGAAAGGGGGTGGTCACTTTTTTATTCTGGTACTATGGAATACAGTAGGATGGCCAATAAACTTAAATAGTTGAATGGGAGTGATTTCACAAAATGATAAATTTGTGCTTACTC
The DNA here is from genome assembly GCF_019279795.1 of Protopterus annectens. Taxonomy (NCBI): domain Eukaryota; kingdom Metazoa; phylum Chordata; order Ceratodontiformes; family Protopteridae; genus Protopterus; species Protopterus annectens. The sequence goes on along the minus strand of NC_056744.1, from coordinate 102,547,334 downwards.
ACACCAACCAGTAAAAGCAGAGAGGAAATGAGATATATGATCAAATTAACATAAGGGGCAGGAACTAGAAAGATTGTGGTGTTTAAGAACACAACAGTAACCAGGTGAGAGGGTGGGAAAAATTTCTGTCTGACTTACAAGAGACAGTGCTGTGGTGTCCTTTCAAGTTTTAATATGCAGTGAAAAGCAGAATACAAGTAAAACACAGTGTAAATAAAACAAATCACAGTATATAAAATAGAAAAAGGCAATAAAGCAATACAGAATACAACAAATAAAAAGCAAAATAACCTTTCCCTCACAGCAAACTGCAGCAGAATCTGGGTGAGCATTTCCAATAAAGCTCTGAAATGTTTTATTTTACCACTTAAATAGAAGGTTTAGTTTCTAGCTCCACCCCCTCAGTTCACAGATAATTCACTTTAACTGACCTCTTCTAACTTATGCATGACTTCTTAATTGACCTGTTCTAATTTCTGTATAACTCAGAAGAGACAGAGCTGTGGTGTCTTTTCAAGTTTTAATATGCAGTTCAAAGCAGAATACAAGAAAAACACAGTGTAATGAAAACAAATCACAGTATACAAAATAGAAAAAGGCAATAAAGCAATACAGAATACAACAAATAAAAAGCAAACCAACCTTTCCCTCATAGCAAACTGCAGCAGGGTCTGGGTGAGCCTTTCCAGTAAAGCTCTGAAATGTTTTATTTTACCCCTTAAATAGAAGGTTTAGTTCCTAGCTCCACCCCCTCAGTTCACAGATGATTAACCTTAACTGTCCTCTTCGAACTTATGCATGACTCCTTAATTGACCTGTTCTAATTTCCATCTGACTCACAAGAGACACAGCTGTGGTGTCCTTTCAAGTTTTAATATGCAGTTAAAAGCAAAATACAGTAAAACACAGTGTAAAGAAAACAAATCACAGTATACAAAATAGAAAAAGGCAGTTAAGCAATGCAAACTACAACAAATAAAAAGCAAACCAACCTTTCCCTCATTGCAAACTGCAGCAGAGACTGGGTGAGCCCTTCCAGTAAAGCTCTGAAATGTTTTATTTTACCCCTTAAATAGAAGGTTTAGTTCCTAGCTCCACCCCCTCAGTTCACAGATGATTAACCTTAACTGACCTCTTCTAACTTATGCGTGACTCCTTAATTGACCTGTTCTAATTTCTGTCTGACTCACAAGAGACAGAGCTGTGGTGTCTTTTCAAGTTTTAATATGCAGTTAAAAGCAGAATATAAGTAAAACACAGTGTAAAGAAAACAAATCACAGTATACAAAAATAGAAAAAGGCAATAAAGCAATACAGAATACAACAAATAAAAAGCAAACCAACCTTTCCCTCACAGCAAACTGCAGCAGAGTCTGGGTGAGCCTTTCCAGTAAAGCTCTGAAATGTTTTATTTTACCCCTTAAATAGAAGGTTTAGTTCCTAGCTCCACCCCCTCAGTTCACAGATGATTAACCTTAACTGAAATCTTCTAACATATGTGTGACTCCTTAATTGACCTGTTTTAATTTTTGCATAACTCACAAGAGACAGAGCTGTGGTGTCTTTTCAAGTTTTAAAATGCATTTAAAAGCAGAATACAAGAAAAACACAGTGTAAAGAAAACAAATCACAATATACAAAATAGAAAAAGGCAATAAAGCAATACAGAATACAACAAATAAAAAGCAAACCAACCTTTCCCTCACAGCAAACTGCAGCAGAGTCTGGGCAAATTGTTGATTTTGTGAAGGGGCATTGTTTTTGCTGAAGGGAATAATGATACATTGTTTTGCATTCAGTTTGAGGCCGTGATTAAGACACCAGTAATTGGTTTGTGTATGACCCTCCTGGAGTATACTAACACAATTTAGGGATTCAGTGAGTGCACCCAGTTTGCAGTCATCCATAGACTTGGTCAGCCACAGCCCCTTAGGTTTTGCCTAAACTTCTGAGAAGTATATACCAAACAGTAGGGGGCCCAGCACTGACCCATGTGGCACCACGCTGATGACAGGTCTACTGGTTGATGTGGAGTCACCCACTTTGATAGTGTGTGCCCAGTTTGTGAATCAGTTGGTAACCCATCTCACAACAAAGGGGTTTTCATTCAGTTTGCTAAGTTTATTAGTGATGCCCGAGTGTGGGATTGTGTCAAAAGCCTTTGCCAAGTCGAGGTAGCTGTGTACACAGATTTGCACTCGTCAATGGCCCTAGTCATATTTTTGAAGAAATCTACTAGATTTATCAGGCAGGATCTGCCCTTGATGAAGCCAAATTGGGTTGGATCCAGGGTTTGTAGGTCGCCTATGTCTTTATTTATCAGGACCGTAATGATACATTCCATAGCCTTGCAGATGAGGCTGGTCAGACTTATCGGGCTGTAATTCCAGGGTCTGTTGCTAGGCCACTTTTGTGGAGGGAATAACTGTTGTAGTTCTCCATTCTTCAAAAACAAATCTTGTGGTTAGGCTATGATTGAAAAGGATACTTAATGGTGATGCTAGTTTGTGCTTTAGAAGACTGTTTAGAAGGCAGCCTGGGATGCTATCTAGTCCCATAGAGACTATGTAATTTGCCTTGGACAAGGCTTTAATGACCTGCTCTTCAGATGTGTAGGGTGGGGGGAAGTTTGGGGGAAGGTTTGTGATAAGTTTGGAGGAGATAAGGGAGTGAAATTTTCACCAAACCTATCCGCTAGCAAGTTTGCTATCTCTGTAGAGTCTGTGTGTGTAATAACGTTAGTCACTAGTTCTGCACATGCTTGGGTCCTACCCTTTAGGCTATGTACATAACCGTAAAAGGCCTTATGGTTATCATTGGCTGTGTTTGAGCCCTTAGAGGAGTTGACAAATTGTCTTATTTGCCTGTTGAGGCTGAGAAGAGTGCTTTTCCATTTTTGGGGCCTTGCCTTTGCTTTCTTGGGCAGCAACCTGTTGTTTTTATTGTAAAGTTTGTTGATGCTGGATGTCCACCATGGCATCTTATTTTTACCTGGGGCTTTGGTTCTTTCTGGAACAGCTGAGTCTGTCACTTATACAAGTGATTGTCCACTTCCAGCTGGAGTGAGGCTTAGAATGTATTTATACCTTCACCTAGGAGGGTATAATTTGCTTTGGTGAAGTTTTTTAGTCTGATTTTGCCCTTTGTGAGTTCTGGTGTTAGTGTTAGCTTGAAGGTGACTGATTTGTCGTCAGATTTAACCAAAGAAGGTCTGACAGTTGTGGCAATGCATCTATTTGACATGTTAGTGAGAGTGAGGACCACATCTAGTATGTTTGTTCCTCTTGTCAGGGTATGAACAATTTGTTCCAGGGCATTTGAGTTAATAAAGTCAAGGAAGTCAAGGGACTTTTGTGTTAGCAAGTTAGGGCTAGCATAGGTTTTCCAGCTGATAGTGGGATAACTGAAATCCCTCATGTCCAGAGTTTTACGGAATATTGGGATTGACTCAAATTGGGTCAAGTAGGCTTCATGCATATTGGGATCCATGGAGGGGGATCCATAACTGGCTATGACTTGGAGGTCTTACCCACAGTAACCTGAACTTGGAGTAACTCCATGAGTTGTCCAGTCTAACTAGATGGGAGGTAAAATTATCTCTAATACAGATAGAAACACCACCTCCTTTGGTTCTCACACATTCGTTTTGTGGTCTGAAGGTGTGGAAAGCACTGCAGCCTTGCAAGACCAGGATACTCTCTGAGGCCTTGAACCAGGTTTCTGTGACTGAACAGACATCTGCATCTTCCAGTGACAGATGTGCTTCCACTGTGTGCAGTTTTTGGTTTAATCTCCTAGCATTTAGCAGCATAGCCCTTAATTTGTTTTGATTGGGAAATTTCATGTCAGTAAGTTTGTTTTCGAGACCTTGCCTAAAGAAGGCACTATGGGGGAGGCAAGACCCTTTGCCAGCAGCTGAAAGCTTAGTGGTGCCAGGTTCAAACTATCACTGGCAAAGGAGCGAGGTTTGTCGACCATGGCTTCCCAGGCTGACAAAAACTGGATCCCTTTTGAATGACACCAAAAACTAAGCCAATTATTGAAATCAGTCATTTTTTGTTTATACTGTGGCATCATTCTAGGTGAGGGTAGTATGCTTCTGAAGGCTAGGGACATACCTGTTGCAGCAGTTTAAGAAGTGTGGATTTATGGGTTAAAAATAAGAAATTTACTAGTAGGCCGAGGAGTCTGCATTCTTAAAAGATATCTGATTAGCCCGAGTGTCAAATTATAAATTGATGCATCAATGACCTCACTTTTTATTCCACCTCTGACTCTACTTCCTATTCCCATGGTTGAGATGTGTTTCTTAGGTTGTCAGCTAACCCGACATATGTGCTATCCACCATCTGATGTAATATAGTCCAAGAAAAAACTCATGTTCATCTTCTTTCGGCTTTTCCCAGTTAGGGGTCACCACAGCGGATCACCCGTCCGCACATGATTGGCAGTAGACTTTTACGATGTTGAGTTGCCAGCCCGGCACCCAACCATCCACGGAAGCCACACACATGCACACACTCATGCCTAGGATCAATTTAGAGTGTCCAGAGAAAAAACTTGTGTTATGAATTCATATTACCCATATTCAAATCACAGGGCCATCATATCTCTTTAATATTAAACTGTGGAGCAGTAAAGGGGTCTATATTACAACAATGAAAGTTTAAAATTGAGAACGCTCTAAATATTGAAAATGCTGGACCCCAAACTTGCTATTGTGGGGGGCTGCACTCCCCCACTAACTATATATGCCAACTCCGAGATCGCACTACAGTGAGTAAAGGGCAAATATTTTGATCTTCACTGTACTGCGATCTTACAAAAAGCACTTTGAGGTCTGGCATTTTCGATATTTGAGGCATTCGCAATTTTAAACTTTTGTTGTTATAATATAGACCCGCTGTAAAGTTACTTCAGACATCAGTTTAAATGTAGTGCTCTTGGTACAGCATGCACAATACCAATAACTGTTCAAATAAGTAATGATAAATGTCAGACTGCACAAATATCTCTTAGTATCCACATACAGAATGCCTATTTTCCTAAGTAGATGGACCATTCAACACATACAATACCATACCCTTGTATTAAATTACAGCAGTTTTTTTAAAAAAAACAAGCCTTCTCTGGTTTTTAAGGATAACACGGTGCTATAGCTAAATCAGCACCTAATTTTCACGAACAGAAAGAGACCTTCTATGAGTAATTCACATGATTTTCAGCAAGAGTCAGAGGCCCATGGCTCCTTTCGTATCTTGAGTCTTTTCTGCAATTTTCACTTCACTAACAGGGCTATACAACAATCATTGTTTAACAGTCACTTACTTGTATGCTTTTCAATGAGTACATAGCTGTTTCATGGAAATGTTTATTTTTCAGTGAAATATGATTTTGTTCAGCAATTAACTTCATTTCACGGGCATGCCTGTTTGTTAAACAGTCCCCGGGATTCATGAACCTTGCGCCAGGTGCCCGCATAGCGTCGGCGTTATAAAGCCAAATATGGCCACCGAGCGATTCAGGTATGAAGCAATCCCACGTGCACTACCGGCGTGCGCGGACCTCGCCGCCCGGCGTAGGTATGCTAATCACACTGTGTGCGGTATTGCACCATGCAAATGAAGGCAAATAGCGATCCACGAAGTGGGGCAGGCGTAGCGTAAGGGCACGGCAATGTAAACCAAAAAAAAACGGTTTACATTTACCCAAACATGACCAAGGAGTAACGGAAGGCTGTCAACGTCAGGTATCATACAGGTGCAATATGCCAATGACGAAAGGCACCGAGAATGTCCAAAGAAAACATGCGCAAACCGTAAATAATGACATAAATGTTATGTACGTAGAAACCACAGCAGAACCCCAGGATATGTGCACAGAAGGTGCAAAGCAATGAAATAATATGACAATGTCCTAAAAGAGCTGTATAATACACATCAGCTGCACAGCCACCACACACCATAGTATGCATGGAAAGCCTCAACCCCAGCGCAAGGGTTGTCAAGGAGTGGCGGCAGTGTTCGGTGCCGTAACCATGTATTAGTAGTCAATGCCATGCAAATGAGGCAGATAATAGTGAATCGCAAAACCGGCGCCGGTGTAAGGATGGAGCAAACAGCGCAGAGGTAGTACACCGAGGAGTGGCCTACATGGGATACATGTCAATCGCAGAGGGGTGTGCCACTGTAGGAGGAAGCATATTGGAGGCCAGCAAACATGGGCTGTACAATGCACATCACAGCAGCAGGATGGGCGTGCGAGGAAATAGATGCGCTGAGAGTACATAATGCCCTCATAGATGCATGTGCACGAGGATGACTACGTTCCCCAACCCAGTCATGTGACGGCCTCCCCATCAACAACCACGGATATAGGAAGGTAATGCGGAGAATATGAGGAAATGCGGAAGCAGTGTAATTGGAGCCGTAATGAGCAATCAACACCAATCAATCCAGGAAGGGCAAACGGCGGCAGCCGACAACTCTGCATGCAGACACCTGCATAACGGGAAAGGGGAGGCAAAGGAATGCAAATATAGTAGGGGATGTAGTAGAAATGCAAAGAGCAAAGAACCGAAATAGCACAGCCAAGTACAGAGGTAGCATAATGGCGGCGGCAGACAAAATGCATCATATGCCATGTGCCTGCAGGATGCACTGCAGGCAATAGTAGGTGCAGCGTGCAGAAACAGTAATGTAAGATGCAAAGCTAAGCCAATGCAGGCAACTGTAATGTAACACTAAAGGCAATACCGTTGCAGTTGCAACGGTAAAACACCGAAGATAATCCACAGATACGGCTGCACAGACACACCCAATGACATCACCGGGTATACAGCACAACAGTATAAAGTGTGAATGTACACAACACACAGCGCGATTTCCCAAACGCCGCACCATAGGGTGTAAACACACGGGGAACTTTTAATATGTTTATGTTGGGTGCCGCCGTGGCCGTGATGCATAGGTATGTGGCAGAGACAGACGGAGTTGCGGAGGAGGGTGCCGACAACTACCGTGGGCCTCACAGGAGAAGGAGAGTGTTCAGACCAAGGGTGACCTACCAGGGGCTGCAAGACCTGGAGATAGTAGAGCGCTACAGGGTGGACAGGGACACGTTACAGCAAATAGTGGAGCTGTGCCGGCCACGCCTGAGAACAAGAGACAACAGAGGGGAGCCCATCCCAGTGGACACAAAGGTATGTGTGAGCTTGCGAATACTGGCTACAGGTACCTTTCAAAGGCCAACCGGGGATATAATGGGTATCTCACAGGCATCAGCATCTAGGGTACTACACCAGTTCCTGGATGCCATGTTACGACATGCCCATGAGTATATAAACTTCCCCAGATCTCAGGAGGAGTTGGCTAGCAATATGCGCCACTTCCACCGTGTGGCACAATACCCGGAGGTACTGGGTGCGATCGACTGTACGCACATAGAGATCAAGTCACCGGCCGGGGAGCAGGATAGACGCTACATAAACCGCAAGGGATACCCCTCCATCAATTTCCAGGTCGTGTGCAATGCGCAGGGCATTATCATGGATGTGTGTGCTGGCAGCCCTGGAAGCTACCATGACTCCCATATCTGGCATGCCTCACAGCTGTATCAGGTATTCGCCAGGGGGGACATCACACAAGGTCACCTTGTGGGGGATGCTGGCTATGCACTGGAGCTGTGGATGATGACACCCATCAGAAATGCACACACACACATGCAAGAAGGCCATAATGAGGCACACGCACAAACCAGAATAATCATAGAGCGTGTGTTTGGGATGTTGAAATCACGGTTCCGGTGCTTGGATACATCCGGTGGAGCCTTGCAGTACTCTCCAGGCACATGTGCCCACATATTCATAGTATGTTGTATGCTACACAATATGATTCTGCGGAAACAGCTGCTGCAGGGACATAATGGTGTAGGGCCACCAAGCCTGCCACAACTGCCAAGGCAAGCACAGGCACAGGGCGTTCAGCGCCATGAACACGCTGTGCCAGCCCCAGTAGGTAGACGGAGGCGTACCCAATATGCCTACGCCCTGGCAAAGAGGGAACGCATAGCACATACTTTGACAGCGTAGGCTCCATGGACTGACACCTCCTTACCTGCACACACAGTGAAATGGACGCCACACAAACATGTCTGCCCGTAATGTGTACCGTATGGGCAGACCCATGTGTGACTCCAACAAAGGCAGCACCCAAACACTGCACACCCAATAGCCAGCAGAGCATGGAACGCCAACACCTCAACCGCACGCCGGTTGCACAGCAGACGGCGTAGCCGTATGCTGCCACTATCGCCGCAAGTCGACTACATATGTACTTATGTGCATACACAGATACGGAAATAGATATCAGTACACACGTAGAAATATATGTACACATACACAGATATAAAGTACAGATATAAAGTACAACAGGTTAATATGGAACCCAGGGATGCAAGTTTACAGATGAGTAAGACGCGAAATCTCCACATAGTAAACATAGTGAACGACAACCCGATCATCTGGGAGGGTGGGAAGAGCAGGGAACGCCAGCCATGGAAATGTCAACCTGCATCAATACATATCCGCGGGTCAGGATGATCACCAGGGCACGGTACAGTAACGGGATATGTGCGTGTCATATCCATAGGATATGAGTGCGGAGGTACACACCGCCGCTGGCGATGCGGCCAACGTAGGTACTGTGTGCAACCGTCGGTCTGGCGGCAATCATACCTGTCAAGTGTACGTCATTATGAGGAACGTACCTCATTTGAGGTCTAAAACAGTTCATGTTCCTCGCAGTTCCTCAAAGTTCCACATTGAAATAGTCTGTCAAACAGTCATTGTTAGGAATGTATTTAAATGACATCCTGGTAAATAGAAATTAATCATAGTAATTCATTAAAGGTTTTTCTTTGTAAGTAAATCAGCATATTTTAACTATCCTATGACCTTCTTAGCTGAAGTTGTTAGTAAGCCATTAGTATGTGTTCCACATTTTGCCCATTTGTTCCACATTATGAATGTGTGTGTTCCTCATTTCGGAAATGGAAGGTTGAGAGCCATAGCGGCAATATGTGTATGTGTGAGGTGAGGTTGTCGTGTGTTCCGCTGTGTGTGTGTAATGTGTGTGCCACTGTAAAATGTGTATGTAGGTGACATGTCACAGGCGGAGTGTAATAACATGCGTAGGCATACAGTACAGGAACCATAGGCGTATGTACAGCAATACTCACAAAGTAGTACTGACATCTCCTCAGTGGCTAGGCGCGTGGCGACGTAAAACGATGCAAAGCGGAAATGTCCCAGAATGTACCACAGGGCCATAGCCAACAGGAGATGCAAAGGACGCATGTACAAACCATGACCGTATGTATGGCGGCCATATGGTAGACTCAACACGATACGTCGGCAACGTTACACAGCATCAGGCATGTACGGCGAAAATACGAATGTGCTATCTCGGCACCGATCGTGGACACTTACGGTCCCGTAAATACCGCTGTGTGTTCCACGACCGTTAAGTAAGCAAGCGCCAGACGAATAAGAGGCTACCGGTAGCATACAGGCCGTCCCAAGTACAGGACCACAATCACCGTAACTATCAGTGACAAAATGCCAATGGATAGTAGGCACGGACGAACATCCGCAGAAATATAACCGATGTGAAGGAGGAATACGTGCAGGAAGCACACATACAGGCGATACCGACACCACACGACATCAACAAAACAAACATTCCCCCCAAGCAGGGATGGAGCACACACACAAGCATATCTTGTATGTATAAATGCAAGACCCACACCCCGTACCCGTCACCCACATCCGCAGATATACCCCATCACACATATCAAAGGGATAACAGCCAAAACCGTAGCAAAAACATACAGGCAGTCAATGACAGCGGCATACCTGCAACAAGCCGCGTGGGAAACACTAGCAGCAGCTGATGCATCCGTGCATCCGTTGTGTACAGGAATATAACAGCTATGTTACACATCTGAATGCACAACGCCATCGACAGACACCGCCAGGACACGGACACCCACATGTCGAACAGAATACCATACCCAACACACACAATCCACGGCTAACACCACAGCGTAATGTACCTGACACCACACATAGCGTATGCAGTCACACAAACATGATACAATACATACCATCCCCACGAAGGTAGTGCAAATAACCAACGGCCACGAGGAATGAACCATGGCCTAATTTCGCGGGTAACGTATGAATGGAGGAGGATCACCAGTGATATGCGCATAACTGCACACCGAGGAACAGCTATTGGCGTGATGAACCCACATGCCTCAGGTGACGACGAATAAAGGAGGACTCCTGGATATTCAAACCGTATGTTCATACCGAACACAAACTGCATTGAAAGCAAGGAGTTAGAGGAGAATATTGACGAATACAGAAGCAAAGGCCGGAAAGGTAAGTCGAACCCACGAGATGTACTGGTGTGTAACGCATGATACGTATGACTAATCTGCACTGTATGTGAGCGATGTATGTAAGTAAAGATACCTGTCCATCAGGCAGAGAGTGGTGAAAGGTGGTTATGTAATGCTAAGCCCTTGAGCATACCAGCGACTGTGGACAACGTGTGCACAGCAGTGGGACAACATGTACACGGCTGTGATAACCCAAGGTTCGCCATAGGGATTCCAAACACAGAACAATGCCACCCACGCTGATGCTGTCAGTGGATATCGAACAATGAAGTGCCACAGCAGGGGATAGGACATGTATGTATAGTGTCACAGCACACATGTGCATGGGCATATACCGTCGATGTCATACGGAATGTGCGCACAACGTGCACGTATCCCTCGCAGTAGGGGTGACTATGTCAATTATGTGTAATGCAAAGCTGTCATGATGGATATGTTCAGAAATCATAGACAGTATCACAGGCATAGCATGCATGATGGAGGGATGGCCTAATGTCATGTACATAAACAGGATATGTATGGCCTGCACATATGGGACAGAGTAGTAGCAGAATAGGTACCAGAAATGGAGGGAACAGCAAGTAACCATGTCCAAACGTTCCGTAGCAGGTGCAATGTGTGCAACAATGATGTCCGGCAGGGCCGTGTAAACACATGTGCAATGTACACAGTAGTGTCACCCCCCCCATGGTAGTGTCCACTGAACGGCAGAGGTGGATGTCAACTGTATGTCTATACAGTACTTCCACTGTGGTGGTAGGGTCTGTGTCACCCTACCAGCAAGGGAGCTATCACATGACTAGTGACACACTGTGTCCCTGTGGGATGTGCACAGGACCTATGTCCCACAGCACGGTGTGTGTCCAGTCTGTGGAGGTCACACAGACGCCCAGGCTGAGCAATGTGGCATGTGTGCACACATGCAGGAGTGCTCCTCCCACCCTGCCCACTGCAAATGCCATGTAGGAGTATTACATGCATCAGTAATGCAGAGAACATGGCCCATGGCAGAGTACATGACACCCCTGTGTTAGTGGTATGCAGGTGAGTACAGATGTGTTTCATGACTGTCATTTGCATATGTAAACTGTCAGAGCCGGGTAGACATCATGGCATGACTATACTGACACATGTAAAGTTGTATCCATTGTGTAAGGTACACCACATATGTGTTATTGTAACACTGCCCGCATGTACATGTGTGTATGGCACAGGTACAAGGGCACCCAATGTATCAGCTAGACATACGGTCCAGAAATGCATGGCCCTGCACATGTGTACCCACGCCATAGTGGAATATGGCAACCACAGCACCATGGGCATGTGTGTGTACAGCAACCATGTACAATGTGATATGTATGTATAGGGACAGTATCCATGTGATACACACTGCATGACTGTCACTATGCAATGGTGATGTGTATGCACTATGTGTGATGTAACTGATGCAATGATATCTACATGATATATCTGCCACACTGACACCTGTATGGCTGTTAGCAATATGAGTAGGATGAGCTAGAATGCTGCCAGGTATGTAGATGTGGTATATGTAGGCATGGACAATACTCTGTGACAGCATGTAGTGTATGTAAGCAAATAGTGAGCATGAGGGGCCACATGACTGAGGACTGTGCAATGTCACACGTGCCTGACTTGTTGTAATTAGCATGATATGCCTGCACCACTGTGTGACCTGTACAGGAGTCACATGGCGTAACATCCTGAGACATAGGGTATGATGTGATGCTGGATGTGTACATTGGCAATACCATAAAGTGGAATGGCGCTGAAGGGCAAAGAGCGGATAATGTCTGATTTGATACCCTCTGTACCACACCAACCACCCATGCAATGGTATGACAGGTGGCCAGCATGTGGATGTGGTGTGCTGTGGCGCACAGAAGCCCAACAAGGGTGCCAGTAAAGGCATGGAGGTTGTCAATGAGTGTCTGAAGCATGTATGTCAGGATGTGGCCCAGTGCCATACTGAATGGCCCAGTCATGGGTGTACAAATGCAGCCCCATACGTGCAATGCAGTACCACCCATGTGTAGTGTGATAGATGTGGTAGTGTGGTGGTCAGGGTACAGAACGTACATGAATGGGCTAGCAGTCAATGCAGTGTGCTGCTGCAGAGACATGTAACAGCCAGGTTGGCGGGATACAACAACTACGGAAATTGGAGGTGACATTGGGACTGTGTTCTCGGACATAACGTGTGCATGGCAGTACTATGTATGTGTCCACAGGGTTAATACAATGTCCAGCCATGGATTGGAACCCTGTAGTGAGTGAGAGTGTGTATTGTTGGTAGGTACCCCATTGGCAGGCACGATGCCAGCAACATCTGTGTTGGCAATGCCTGCATGACTGTTGTATGCTGCATTGAATGTGGATGTAGTCAAACAGCAGAGACATACCACCACACTGCATGAGGGCCCACACTGCAATGTATGGCAGTCATGTGTAGGTAGCTAGCTGTGGAGTATGTGATGCACCATGAGGACACACCATGACTGTCAAGTGACACACCACACACATGTGAACATAACTACCGCGCAACAGCCTGCACATGTGCCCATACAGCACGTGTGCATGGAACAGGAATACCACTGTGGCGTCTGTGAAAAGGCCAGAACCACCATGTCTCTGTGTGGAATAGCATGGTCCCTACCAGTGCGTAAATGTAGCAGAAGTGCACTGTGATCAGTGTCGGCATAGTCATGTAGACTGTCCATCGTACGGGGTGCCATGCCATCAACTACCTCTGTCAGTGTATGTCGGTAGTACCGGCTGTAGAGCGTATGTACCATGCATGCTGCGATGGTCATGTGTCTAGGGTGTGGCTAGCAGGGCTGAGAAGCATGGATGTTCAGCAAACAGAGGGGGGATGTGTGTAGGCATAGCACACAGACACATGGAGGTTTGGTGCATGCCGAGGGTAGTGTAGGTATGGTATGTGTCGTATAATGTGTCACCCAGCTATGTGTACTGCATGGCCAAGCATGTGTGGGTACATGGGAGTCCATACTAGGGAAGTGCGTGTTGCTGTCAATACATAGCAGTAGCAACTGTCCTAGGTGCAATGTACAGTATGTCAACACGGCCAGCATGTAACCTGTGGTGTACAGTGTATTCACCGTCGCGTGTCACAATGTGCGTAGCGGCCACGAACATGGGTATCTGAACATGGATTACCTATGATGCAATGTGTCTTGGGAATATACAGTATGTGTATAAATCACTGTGTGGTGTGGGAACCACCCACCTGTGTGTGTTGCAGTCCAGGTATGTGCCTGGGAGGTATGATCTGTGTACAATCTGGAGTGGCAGGTGTGCTGTGTAGGGCATGGAGGCAGGTCCCAGGCACTGCAGATAAATGACATGCGTGCCGTACTGTGTGTGCAGTGCTTGTGTACAGCACAGTGGAGGGTGTAAGCATTGTCACACATCACTGCATGCTGTGCCTACCTGTGACAGCCCTGCTGGAGACAGACATGTGACACCGCTGCACAGGCAGCATAGCATGTGAAGATGTACATGTGGGCTGCACACCTTAGGCAGATGTCCACAGGTCATGTGTGCCACGGTAGTGTGGTTGAACACGACTATCAGACTGGACAAACACCACATGCCTGCATAAGTACAGTATGACCATAGTCAACAGCCCCAGTGACAGAGTAGGCCAATGTACAGTATCCCTGCGTGCAGACCACTGGCTACTGGACACCTGGCTAGACACACATCCGGAGGGTTAATTCACCATTGAGCCATCACATGTCCCAGTCCATGTGGGCCATACAATGTCATCACAGGGTGGTCACAATAGCAGGTGGCAAGGCAGACACGGTGTACCAGGTGATGTGTCATGTGTGCATATGTCGAGTAGCACAGCCGTTCACATGTCTGCAACATACTGGTGCACGATGTATACTGTTACATGATGTATGGAACTGCACTGTCACCCACTACAGGGCCATCTGACACAGGTGTGTTGTGACAGGTGTAACCCATGTTTGCACAGGATATATACTGCTGTTGTAGGCAGCCATGCTGGTGGCTACCAGTGATATATGCAGTGGTCATACAGACATACCGTACACAGTGTTCATGCAGGAATGTCCATTGTTGTGGACGATGTGCTGCTATGTGAATGTAGGTGTGTGTTGTGAATGTTACACATCCAGATGACACCATCTGGCGCAGTCATGGTTGTCAACACCAGTACACACATCCACAGCAGTCAGAACCCAGTCCTGACAATGTGTGTCAGTCACCCTCGTACTGTGTGACATATGTGCACATGGCGGAACACCTCCCACTGTCATCTAAGATGGCTACATGATGGCTGGAATGTGCTGTGGAAATGTACAATGCTGGTAGCCCAATGAAGTACCTGGAATCACACACAGTACGCTGTGACAGCCATGTAAACCATGCACAACAATGACCGCCCAACAGACACAAACAATGCATTGACACATGGAACATGTGCACATGACAACCCCCAATGAGGTATGTTGCACATATTGATGTACAATTGTCATGTATGGCCATAGCATGGATGCAGATGCACATACCCCAAAGGTAGTACCATGTGATGTAGGTATGGTGGCATTGCTCGTGTACATGTGACAGTAGCTGTACAAACACATGTCCTGCATAGCCGTCATGTAGGGGTACCTGTGGTATGTGACCGCTGGACATGCCCGTACAAATGACCATGTCCCACAGGAGATGTGTTATGTGTGTACCACATGTGATGTGCTGACAACAAGCTGTGATGTGTACGGCTGCCAGTGTACCTGTGTGACATTGTCTGTGATGGGTGCAAAGGCATATAGTATCATATTGCATGCCCACAAGCCCCACATAGGTGCATAGCCTGAACATACAATACAAGGAGTGTGTGGGATGATAGCAACCCACAGGAGGAGATGGGTATGGACGGCAGCCCACAACCACATGTGTGTGCACGGTGTTCACGTCCACGACACATGAGCATCTGAGAGGCTAGTGTTACAGCTGTACAGGGTTGCATGCATATATGGTCAGCAACATCCCTGTGTGTCCCACCACTGGCCCGTGGACCGATGGACACCAACCAAATTCAAAAGTCCCCACGGACAA